>NW_011967159.1:508435-530479 GCF_000949405.1 Vollenhovia emeryi | reverse complement strand
CTCTCTCTCTCTCTCTCTCTCTCTCTCTCTCTCTCTCTCTCTCTCTCTCTCTCTCTCTCTCTCACAATTGTATTACTATGTATACTTGTTGCGATATGCTGTTCTTGAATACCTGTTGGTACTAGTATTTTACTAGTAATTATTAGGGTGCCAGGAGAGTTAAATATCTTAAAATTCATGGACTTGGTCCAACTATGCTTTAAACTTTTCGTATGTAATTACGAAGTCCATCTCATCGACGATCTTTATATATCAAAGGATAAGAATAAATTATGTACAAGATAGTCGGTGTGTTCCTTAGAAAACAGTTCTACAGACTAGGATTAAGAGATTAAATGGTGGTTCCATAAACAGTGAAAACGCGCGGTGTACTCGTGCATCGTCCGTACGTCGCTTTACTGTAAAACTGCTTTTGAAGTTTAATATAGCAAACTGTTTTATAACGTGAGATAACCAAGACTATCATCCTAGACCACGCGCGCGCGCGCGCGCACGCGTGCGAGTACCATACCTTACAATCAGCATTAATGAGTCACCGATACGGATCGTTTAATCGGATCTGATCTAAATGCCAAACAGTTTTCTCGTGAAACTCAATAATTTGTCTCAATTTAATAACAATTTAGGCATCCGCCTCTGGAGCGAATTAATCTAAATTCAAAAGAATGACGTATTACGTGGTGTAGGATGATCAATTCGGAATTAATTAATGGCTGCATCGGGCAGCGGGCGCAGAAAACGCGCGTTGTGAGTTTTATACCGTGTAAGCGCGAACACACATACTGCTCGCCAGTAGACATACATACACATGTATATATGTATTGTTATGTTATTGCCTAATAATTACGAAATAGAACGTTATGAGAATTATAATTTATATTCTTTCCTTTTCCTCCTCATCAGAGACGTCTGTCCAAAGAGATTGTCCAAGAAGATTTGCCTGTGAGTATAGCTTACCCGAGTATGTTTTACGCGAAACTGCAATACAATTATCATCTGTTTATTACATCGCAGCTTTCACACATGACAAAGTTACTAATTATCCTTGAAAAGAGAATCAGCCGAAATGGCTGTATAACTGTGGAAAACAGCAACGTTATACAGAGATGCGTTATATTAATTTAGAAGATAAGTATTTTATCTATAGCGGTTACTTGCGCAAATGTACTCACGATTAATAATAATTTTTCAATGTTGCGAGAATTAGCAGTTTTGGAATATGGTCTACATTTACGTATATATCTTACCCTGGTCCTGTAATTATAAATTACGTCACTATTTGTCACGTTTTGATTATAAAACAATCGCTGAAACAATCGCGATAAATAAGAGTGGTCGTTATATATTAAGGATTATCACATCAATTATCTCATATTACCAATTAATCAGATTACTATCAGTAAAAGGGTTTTTCATGTCACGTTTGATACACGCGATCCGATAACGTCACAGTCGCAGTTTTCAACGCCACAAAAATCTCATTATATATTACAACGTAGAATAAAGTTATGTTTCTTAATTATTCTATCACTTCATTATCAGCTTTGTTATCGGTTTCTTTTCCTTCATAAAAAGTAAACCTTTATAGAAGTTTTATAAGGAGAGAAATTTAATTATCTTAACTAAAAAGTACGATTTATTATCATTTTAAATCTTCCGTATTTAAATATAATTTTTAATCTGCATACAAATTGTCTCTTTTTCCCTCCCTCTCTTGTTGGCCTTCCAATTCCCTCGCTCTTGTATCTTCTCTTCCTTCCTTCTGTTCTTTTTTCCTTTTTTCCATCCTCTCTCTTTCTCTCTCTCTCTCTCTCTACTAGAAATAAATAAGATTTTTCGTAAAAATTGTTCATTAATATTATTTTTGGCTGGAATTAAATACCCATACTCTACATTGCAACGGTTTCAAGACAATCAAAGCAGCGATATTGATAACATACTTATCTATATCACTATAGAATTTGAACGAGTAATGTTTTCGTCATTCACGAGAGGACTATGTCAAGAGCAACACAGTAACATAACAGTGGAAAGTATTTAAATTGATTGATTGTGATCATCGAGTGGTGCAATTAATAAAGAAATCAAGAATATATCGTATCAATTAAGCAAGAAGAATTGTCGTAGGTGAAGTAGAGGTACACTCCGATACTACATCAATTTCAATGAACTTTTGTAACACATTAACCATTTTTCTGTAACTTACTTAAGTATTTAAGAATTTTAAGGAAAGATGAAACAAAAGCGCCACGTTTACTGAAGAGACCGTCATACGAAACGTTATCTTTTTTATGTATATCAAAAAATTCTTTAATATAATAATCAAATAACTTAGGAATGTGTTGGAAGTGTTTTGCTGTACGAAAATAGGTTAATAAACATTTAAAAACTTTCAAACTTAAAAAATGGTTAAACTTGAATTATATTGGAATTTCTATTTTTTATGGAATAATGTGCAACATGTTAATACAGTGAGCAAAAAATATCATTACGCAGAAAGAAACGAGATTCCTCCGACAGAATTGTTTAAAAAATATGAAATTGCAAAAGTGTTGCTTTAGTTTGAAACTGTTTCATTTTAGTTCGCGTGACAAGAACAGTGAGGACGGGGTAACGTCGACAAAGCTCCAATTAGTTCCTCGTAAAAAAATTATAAATATATTGGAATTTCACCAAATTTAATGTGCGTGCAATGTTAGCGCTTGGGCGTTATATTACATTGACAAGTATCTTCATACTTTGGACAAATGGGATGGATAACGAAGAGGTTGTGGAGAGGGCATGGCAGGATACCACGTTAATTTATCAGATTTGGCCTAGAGGATTCCAAGACAGCGACGGCGATGGTGAAGGTGATCTGAAGGGTAGGTCGCATAAACTAATAAGTAGAAATTAAAATTATAGTAAGATTTCGTCATTCAGATATAAAGTTGTGAAAAATATTTCTTAAATATTTTTCTAATTAATATATTTATGAATGTATTATACTATTATAATATTAATTTGTAGGTATTATTAGCCGACTTGATTACATCGAGGATCTTGGAATTGAAACGATTTGGTTGAATCCTATTTATCCTTCACCGTTAATCGATTCTGGATATGACGTTTCTAATTATACAGATATAGAGCCCCTTTTCGGTGATTTGAGTGATTTCGACAATCTAATGCAAAAGGCACATGATCGAGGTATAAAATTGTTTCCAATGTGTGACATACTTTAATATTACTTTTGTAATCACAGTTTAATTGCTATAATGCTTTTATTGTCAATTTCTTTTAGGATTGAAAGTTATGTTGGATATTATTCCTAATCATTCCAGCGATCAGCACGAATGGTTTGAGTTATCGGCAAAGAATGTCGAGCCATATACTGATTATTATATCTGGGCTAATGGTAGCATCGATGAGAATGGCCACAATATTCCACCAAATAATTGGGTACATTTTTCTATTATTTTCTTCAATACAATGTACAATCTTTTTAGATCGTTTTTATGAAGATTTTTTAAATAAAATTATAATAATATAACAAGATTTCAGATAGAAGAGAAAAATTATCTCGTAAGAATTAATACATTTTTAAATTTAAATCTAATTTGCAAACAACAGCAAAGATATTCTTGGTAATACAAATCTTTTTATAAATTTTTGTGCAGATAAGCACATACAGCGATGAAGAAGGCTCTGCATGGACATGGCATGATGGAAGACAACAATGGTACTATCATAAATATCACAGTTCTCAACCGGATCTTAATTTGAGAAACGAGAAAGTGGTTAAGGAATTAATGGTAATAGATAATAACTTGAAATATTTACTCATAATTTTGGAAATCTAAATAAAAAGTGAATTGAAAGTAAAATATCAATCAAATATTCAATATATTTACATTCTTACGTATTAATTTTAACAATATACAATATATTACACTTCGAATTTAATTTATAATAATTAATATCTATATTTTACAATATCTATTTAAAGAATAATTAATAAATTCTTAAAAATAGTTCTTATTCTTTGTAATGCAATGAATCTGTAAATAATTCAATTTTCTGACAGGGTATATTCGACTTTTGGTTGGCAAGAAACGTCGATGGTTTTCGAATTAATGCAGTACCTTATTTCTTCGAAGACGAAGCTTTAAGAAATGAATCCTTTGCGGGAGAGGGTACTTATACTTTTGGTCTTCCTGAAAGTACTGCGCTTCTTTATGTATTTCGTGAACATATCGAAAGCTGGGTATCAAGAAATAATGCCTTATCAAAGTATGATATCTAAAGATGCTTTATTTTTAAAAAAATATTACTCTAATATACTTATACTATACTATTAACATATTGTATTATTATAACGTTATATGTATTAGTTGTTAATATAATTTAATAATATTAGATTGTTAGTCGCGGAGTCGTACGATACTTCTGATGATAATTTATTGGCGTATTACGGCAACGGCACGCACAAAGGAATTGCACCGTTTAATTTCAAATTTATTACACATATTCATAACAGCAGCTACAGCGATGCTGGTGATATTAAATACATTTTAGAGAAATGGCTTAAATCTCTTCCAAAAGACACCAAGACTAATTGGGTGGTGAGAATGTTATATATTAATGAATTAAAATTAATTTTATTAATAAAATTCACAAAAGTTTTATTTAATCTATAATTTTATGATTTCCGTCGGATATCTAAAAAGTTAGCATGTCTTTACTAACAAACTTAATTATTTTTTTATAAATGTAGCTTTCAAATCATGATAATTCAAGAGCAGCTACAAGAATCGGACTTAACCGAGTCGATGGCCTTCACATGCTTAGTCTTCTGCTGCCTGGACAGGCATACACATACTACGGCGACGAAATAGCCATGTTGGACTCAGAAATATTTTGGAGCAGAACCATTGATCCGATGGGTTGCGCCAGAGGCATAAACGAATATAAATCTTTTTCAAGAGATCCAGCGAGAACTCCTATGCAATGGAATTCCGAAATTTCAGCTGGTTTCTCTACAAATGAAACCACATATCTTCCTACTCATCCTGATTATGTTTATAGAAACGTAGAAATACAACAAAGTAAAGAAAGAAGCAATTTGAAGACGTACAAGGAGCTAGCTGTTCTAAGGAAAGAGCCAGTTTTTATAAATGGAAATTACGAATTTGCAAATCTGAATAATAATCGCGTATTGGTATTAAAAAGGTTAGCAATATTTGGTATTATAATGAATTTTGCAAACTGTCTACTACAAATTTTATCGGCATAAAAATGTCAGTAAAAAGAGAAATCTTTAACAGAATAAATTAATATAAAATAAAACCAATAAATTTATTGCTTAAAATAGCTTAGATAATTTTATACTGTTGATTTTATACCGCAAGTTTTTGTAATTGTTTCTTTTATTGTTAACCAGGTCTTTGAAGAATCATCCAGTGTACATTGTTGTAATTAATTTGGGTATACGGACAGAAGAGATTAATTTGACTTCAATTTGTGCTAATTTAAAAGATACTTTGGATATTATTGTTGCTTCTAGCAATGCAATTGGCGTCACGTAAGTTGTGCTAATATATTTTAAAGAAAAAGTAACAATATTTTAATTTTTAAGGACTGTAAATAATATCGTTATCTTTGAAGCACAAATACAGTAAAAACCTCTTTATAAGATAGAATCGCGAATCACCTTGTAACTTCGGTGTACATTTTTAGAGGCGCTGTTTCACGGGACAAATTTACATTAACAGCAAATGCTGCGCTTGTATTAAAAGGCGAAGAAGAACAAGTCACAACTAAACCAACTACTACGTGTATGTTTTTAATATATTAGCATAAATAAGTAAATATATATTAATAAACTTTTATTATATAAATTAATTCATTAATTTTAATTTATGCACGCGCACACGTGTATAATATAAAGTTATCAGTTTCACTAATTTTATATAAATATATTGCATTAATATTTATCATATTTATTATAAGAAATTTTCTGGTAATAATAATTTACTGTTTTATAACCAACATTATTAGAAGGAAGTCGCCTACTGTGAGATAGGCTTCTAATAGAGATAGCAGGTTTTCAACATCCAAATTCAATCATAAATCTTTTCGCAATGACATGATCCAACAATGAATTTTCCATTAAACAAATTTCACTCCAAAGGCAATAAATTCACGATGGAACCAACAAATTATGCCTATTAATTTAGCAGAAACCCCGCCGTCTTATATCAGGAGTCTATCTGATAATAGGGGACTTTCCTCTACTTATTATAAGTAGCGACGGAAGAAATGCTTCTGATTCTACCAAAAATAAACTTTTTACAGCTGAGGCAACCACTCCTGTAAATCATACAACCGAAAGTACAACAGAAAAAGAAAAGCGTTCCACCTCGATAAAACCAGAGACATCTGAGAAACCTGATAATGCAATGTCAATTGGTCCTTCATTTTTGCTCATGATAAGCACCGTTATAGTTATTTTATCGTGTAGATTTTAAAAATAATAATAGCTGATACGAGAGATCGATCCAATAAAAATAAGAATGTTAGATATACTGTAAGCCTAATCAACTTAAATACGCGATGATCAGATATGGAATGTCTTATATCTTTTATCTATAAGTGTTTTGACTAATTTAACTTAATTTAATATAACTAATAATTAGATTTCTGACCAATTATTAACTACATTCTTTATACTTCGGTTTTCGCCATGCAATAGCAATGGTTACACTCGTGCCGTTATGTATTTCTTGCATTTGTTGCTATTTGTTACAGTTACAGTATTTGAAAGAACGTACCTGCTGAATTTTTAAAACCATCTGTATATTTAGTATTTTTTAAGTTCTCTCATTCAGATGGAACGTTAAAAAAAGACTTATTTCCACGAAGCAGAAAATCCATATTAGTCACAGAAATCCATAAAAGGAGACGCGGAAAAATGCACAGAAAAAAAGGAGAATCCTCGATTTACGCAGAGCTCGCAGAATGTGACCATTGCAGCAACCTACATTGATCTATGTATGACCAATCGCGGTGTTGATCAAATGCGGAGCGAATGTACTTGATCCATGTAATAGATCGGATGGCCGTTGTCTTATACGTTCCCACCAGAAACAAAGGATAGAGGCATACATAAAAATCGTTTATCTCTGCATCGACAGGTTCTTATTATTCTCATCCTTTCATCTTTTATCTCGTTAATATCTAAAGCGACGATAAACTACGCGATGACAAACGTATTAATTTCATCCGTAGGTTTCGTGGAATCGATTTCATTCACATAATAAGTATTGCTTTTTTTATGCATCCTTGGCAATGTTAATACATAAAATATGACATAGTGACACGGGCTCAAATATCAGTTTAGGACAATCAGTTTAAGAAGATTAAGTCAACCACTATTTCGCCGGCAAGTTGTCAGTTAAAAAAAAGGATCTATATCTTCCTAAAGTAATTTCATGTTACGAAGAATATCATGAAACCGGTTTGCTCACCCTAATAGCCTAGGTCCTTAACCTTCTCACAACGACAATGATTTAACTGCAGCCGAGCTCACGAGATAAGCCCATACACTTTTCAACATGCTGTACGCGTGACGAATATTAAGTCTCAAAAGAGGGAGAGTGCTCCAACACACAGAAATTGCGCGTGCTAATTGCGAGAAATTAAATATGGAAGACATTAAGCGGCCGTCGGACGTTCTCTATTGTTAATCGCATCAAAGTTCAAGCTCATATTGATATCTGCTACTTCGTCGTGTTCGTCTCATTTTGTTTAAATTAAATGTGTTCGCTAGAATTCAACAAGATAACTTGAATAATATTGCAATTTTCACAGCGATATAAAATATTAGTTTATCTCATACATCGTCATATTACATTTCAACATCCAGCTTATCCGAATTTTAACCGAAACCGCCCAAGTAAAGCTCACTTCGAGATAGCACGTATGTACATTTTCAAGACTTAAAATTCTGCAAAATTTTCTACGTTAAATATTTAAAGAATAAATCAAAATTTAGAATTCAATAGATGTTACAATTTTTTATCCTCTTTATCTATCAAATTCGTGGAAAGGCTACTAATTAATCGGTCTGCGTACAAGAGAAAAACAATTCCGCGTTAGTGACCCGGACTGACATGTAGCGGTCAAGGTAACGAGAACAACACGCTTATTATACACATTTTAATTTTCCACAATTCTTCCTTCTTTCACTTCGTACAAAAATTGTTACATTTCATATTATTTTTTATTTCATATACGAACGATGAGGATTAAAAATACCGAGTGGAACTTACGTACGATGAGCAAACACTTTCTCCAGCGATAAAATTCGTCTCCAATGTTGCGTCTTTGAGGCAAATTCCTATCATATATTAGCACATCAATTTGTCGTACTAAACTCTCAGATTCGTTCCTATAGGTATCAATAAATTCCGATATATTTCCGGCATCTGGTTATACATATACTTAGGATGAATTGATTCAAGCAAAAGTATTTGCATAACTCAAAGTTGATTTAATAGGTCTGCCCCTTTTACTTGCACTTTCTATATCTTTCCACTTATATTGGAACATTATTTTTTATTGATCGTATACGCATTACCCTGATTTATTTTAATACAAAATTTTCGTAAGACATTTAATTATCAAGAAATCTGGTACATGAGCCAAGTTGTGGAAAAGCACTACTTGTTCAAATTTTTGTATTATAAAAATGGACTCTAGACTTAAAGTGACTATTAAATTTGATGAAGTGAAAAGAATTTTTTTTAAGTAAAGAGGATAAAAGTTACATTAATTCTCGAAATTATAATGTAACGTTAATGAATTACTCGAACTGCAACAAATAGTTTCACAAATAGAATCAACCGGTTAAAATAGGTATTCTAAAAAATAAACTATCGATATTGAAAGATATCTCAAGTTTTTCAACTAAGATCAATGTTAAAAGTAAAATGTAAAATTTGATATCTAACGTGTTGACTTTGCAGATATTCGTAGGTTCAACAACTTGAAATTAATTATGTATCGCGATGTTTTATAAGGTATTTCACACATATTCCGCATTTTATTTTAAAAGTCTGCAATTAAAATTCATCTTAAATGTTAATTTGGCTAGAAAGGATGATTACTTTATGTTTCCATGATATCGCTATTATATGAGACATTTTTTCTCTACTCACAATCAGTGAAACCTCATTTTCGAATATGTACATATACGCGCCACAGTAATAGTAAACTAATGATCGAAAAATATTGAATGGCATTGCTTGCCTTTCCTCATTTGAATTTTCGGATTGAGCACGTCAATAAATTTTCACATTTGCTATACTCTTATCTAGATAAGCTTTCTTGAAAGCAATACTTGCAAAAATATTCAAGTATCTAATAATAAATAAATATAATAACCTGCCCTCATATATTACAAATTACAAGCATTTAATTCAACCCTAATCTGGAGAAATATATAATAATTATCGTAAATCTATGTCTTCACTGTTAAAATATCTTTAAGATTTGCACATCTGTAACAGTAAAGCAAGCAGGAAACGAGTGCACTCTAAACGACACGTAAATATTCATATCGGTGCACTGACATCGTGAGGAACTGCCTTACGCCAGTGGCATGCGAAAAGCGTAGCTGCTACTGGAATGGCAACAAGCGCTGAAGATTTTTGTGGCGAGACTCAACGTCGTGTCTTTCTCATACCATACTAGCGATACTAGCTATAAAAGATATTCTATATTTAACAAGTTTACCTTTTATTATTTTTACAGAATCTTTGATTAACGTAAAATTACCTTTCCCCTATCAAAAACATTGAAAGCGTAATAATTTTAATGGCTGAGCATAACATTAACGATTGAAAAGAAAAACTTTAGAAATATAAACAGACTGATAAATCTTTTTCAACTTGAAGTCGGCCATGCAAAACCGCAAATACTTTGCCTATTCTATTCCACGCGAGGATTATGTTCAATTTCTTTTTTAGATATTTAGATGCTTCCAGATATCATTTTATATAATACAAAGAGCGCAGAAAATTATCTATTTTTAAAAAATTAAAAATAAAAATTTTGCCCAGTTTCTCAGGCACATTCTCTTAAGTCAGAAACATCTTACGCATTTGCTTGAGATTGATACAATCTACATATGTGCTACAACATGAACCGCATCATTTTGCAGTTGAAAAATGACACTTTCGTGGACGAAGTTAATTGTCTAAATAAATTACCTTCCAAAAGGACATCGTACACGTCACAGTAAGAATTTAATATCTCGCTCGGTAATAAAGTGACTCACTTTTCGTCTATCTCATCATCACTGAAATTAAATTAAATCTGAATTTCTGTAAATGCTTTTACAATTTGTTAACAAATAAAATTACAAGCTTCTGTTTAAGTAATTACAATCTTCTTTTAAAATTGGATGACTAAACAGGGTGAGGAAAAAGTATTTATTATATTTGATATTAAAATATTATTTCTTGTACAATAATGCAAATATTTATTTAAACTCAAGAAATGAATAAAATTATAGAATTTGAATATGTTGGAGCTGATCTGTGCATTATTATTTAAATGTTAATTTGTTTGTCATCTCTCGAAACATCGTTTGACGGCAACACAACGCAAGTAACTATAATACTCTATTGCTCCAATAATAATAATACACGTTAGATTTCAAGGGGTTATTTCTAAACCTTGATGAACCTGTATTGTGCGATAAGTCACTTAGAAATGAGATACCTGACAAGCTGGGATTATCCAGAATATGTACAAAACCTTAGATAAAAATTTAAACAATCACATGAAAGACATTGAAAGCGTTCTTCGAATCCAATTAAACGCCATGACCCACGTAGCTAATTGATTCTTGTTAATCATCTTGACATTTGCCAAGAATTTACGCCACCACCGTTAACCGTATATGGGGAATTTACTTGAATTAATTCGAGATTAATTCATCTGGTTGTTCAGCAAGCGTGGGAGCCATAAACCGAAGAAGCCTAAGTGCACTTACGTAAGAACGCAACTGAACTACATTTCGAACAGCGTATTTTTAATCGAGGTCTATTCGCCATTTAATTAACAGAGACTAGAAAGAGAGTAACAATTCGCCGCAACACTTTACCACAAGTGGTATCGAACATTACACAACTACTTTAACCCTTTTTACGGCAGGAACAAAAAATTCTTTAAAAAATTGTTCCATTCAAAAACTAAATTATCACTATTAATTTGAGACAATTAAATATACCAAAGTAACAAAATAATAAAATAACAAAATGCTTTTAATATATTTTATTACTGATTGCTTTTGTCAATGTATCACAAGTACTTCTCATGTTTTATGAAAAACAGGACATTGTAAACGATGTCATTCCTAAAGTAAATGATAAAAAATGCTTGCAAATATTTATAAATTCAAATTACGAGATATAACAATAAAGTTGACAATTAAATAGTACGTCAAAGTAATTATATCTTTAGCTATGGTTAAAAAATTATATTTTATAAAAAAGAAAGGTAAGAAAGGGGAGACAAAAGGAAGTATAAGAGCGAATCTCAAGAAACTGAAACAAGAAGAATAGGGAAAAGAGAAGATAGAGCGAGGATGAGACCTGTTGGGGGGTCGGCGATCCCCACCCTGTATAAAAGTCTTTTTCTGCCAGCGACGTGTTCAGTTCGAACGACGCGCTGCGTGCGATTATCTCTGGGGATCATCCTCGTCGTCATTTTAGAGAGGCTGCGAACAATGACCTACTGAAAAAGGATCTCGTCAAGGATGTGGCCTGCTACTGCAGCCCTCTTCATCTTGGTACGTCGTCTTCAGTACTTCTTAATACACAGATCCTAGAATTTAACTCATTTAATAATGTATTTGCAAAAACTGATTAATTTTAACGGAAGCAGAACTTGATCAAATCCGATTTCCACAAGATACCAAATAGTATTATTAAAAATTATTATTAGAAACTTCCCTTGAATTAATTAGTTGCAAATTTAGTGTTATCTGGGGTAATATATTTTTAACCGTTTGCTATGAACCGTTTGACTTCTTCAACTAGGAGAAAGATGTAATAAAGAAAATCAGAAAATTATGACCTATAAAATCTATGCATCAATTATCTATCAAACATAACCGTTTCTTTTAAACAATTTTCTCAAAATAATTCTTCAAAATAAAATTAACAATTAGTCCATGAAATTAAAATATTTAATAATTTTATTAAAATATTTTAGTAATAATAATACAAATAAATTTCAAATTAATTATTTTTTATGTATTCAAGACATAAATTTCAAAATCAAATTTAATATTAATCTTTTACTATACATATACTATTTATATGAGACGTAAATCATGATTGTTAATGTGAAATTTATGTATGTATATATACGTAAATTTGTCATTGTATCATATATTAAATAAAAATAGTATATATAAACATATTAATTTTTATTTATGATTCACATTTTTATAATGTCTGCATGCAGTTGAAATCTTTGCTATCGATAAAGTCTATTGGAAATTCGATCCAAGTAGCACTGAGATATGTTAATGTAAAATATTCTTATGTTAATGCCTCGTAGATACTTGATACACGTTTCGCTACCTGTTGCGTGTATTACTACTGTATATACTTGATATATGATACATTACATATTCCTTGACATGCAACTCATTTTTTACTGCTTGCTATTTGATTCTTAATTGTTATTATATAATTTTTAATAGTATATGTATTAATGTAGGTGTCATGTTACGTTTAATTAAAATTAAATAAGAGAATATATATAAAAAATGTATCTAATAAAAATATATTTAATTACAAATATGAAAAGGCGCATGCAAATGCCTTCGATGAGTCCGTCATTCAATTTTATATTAATACTAATACTATTACATAGTAATAGTATTATTTATGACATGTAATTATTACACGCGATAGAAAGCAGCACTGATTATCTTGGTAATAGCGTCGTGACTCGTTATCTAATCGGGACTTCCATTCATATTGACACTCATTCAACTGAGAATGTCGTTGCACTACATTTCATTCATAATTTATTTCAATGCCGTGGCATTGCAGTGATATTGTATAACATCGCATATAATACATTATTTCGATTCATCCTAAACTTATTCGCAATTTTTCCACTACACTAACAATTTTCTAAAACGTTTCCTAACATGTAAAACTTCCGTTTATTTCAAATATTTTTCCTAAGCAAAATAACATGAAAATAAAGTAATATTGAGTAATTCAATCTACACGTGTGCACGCACACATATCCATACACACACACACACACATACAAAATAATCGTTTGTATTTCATAATCATTCTATTTTATAAATCTATTTTTATTAACATGCATTTAGAAAAATTTGTTATACTTTCTCTATGTCAGATAAATAACTACTACTATATAAATTTTTACGAATTAATTTGCACAAGTATCTATAAATATATAACGAATTCTTATTTATCATTTAATTTAAATAGGCTTTGAAAATTATGCAATTATCAAGATGTCCCATATTGAAAATTAAAATGTAGTTTAGGCAAACAAATAATAAACGAAATTAATATACATACTTTAGAGCTATTCCACGTGGTACTTTAGTTATTTTAAATAATGTTTCTTTCTCTCTTTGTCGTTTTTACTCATAATTATCAGTTACAAAGCAGACACGTTTTTATGGAAAAGTTTATCGCCAAAAGAAGTAAGCGATTCAGTTGTCGCCGCAAGATGTGTCATTCACGTATGTGAAACGGAGTTTTGCCTTAGGCGTACACATGTCTAATCTGGAAACGCTTAAAATAGTAAACGCACGTTTCTGTATAATAGATCCCCGCGTCATTGAATTCCTGCGTGCCATTGCCAATTTAATTGAAATCTTGATGTAACTGATATCACAAGATTTACTGTCAAGAGAATTTATTACTTTTAAATGCCAGTTGAAAAATATACATGTTTATTATATAATATATTTAATAATGTAATAATCGTTTAATATAACAATCCAAAAGCTTAAAGAATATGTAATAATAAGATAAAATATTTTCCAGGTCCACGTTTTATTAACAAATTCCAAATTATAGTTTTCTTTCTTTTCTTGCTATCTTATTTGAAAAATTATTAATTGCTAAAACTTAATTCTACAAAGAAGAAAATGGTTTATGGATTATTCGTAATTCAAGATATTGAGATTTAATAGAATTCTTCAACATCAAGATACCAGAAGAAAAAAGGACAAAAGTTAAGAGTAACAATTAGGTTTCATTCATGTAGTTCACGCATTTAGTATACGTTTCTAATTCTTTAAGGCACATATTACTTCAGCAAACTTGCTTGCCAGTTGATACTTTTTTATGCAATTGCGATAGAAAATGTTAGATATTATTAAGTAACTGCTCTAATTCTCCTTATGGTAATTAATTTATCAAAGTATTTTTTAACACAATGCGATCTCACTGATTGTAAAATCGATGCGATTGACATACAATTATGTACCAGAGGCTTCGCCCCAGGCTAAATCACTGGTCCCTTACGCAACTACTTACAGGTGACTTTCACTAGAAGATGATCCGGCCCCTGCGTGTGATTCATAAGGTGATACAGCTTTGACCATTTGACTGGCAGATTCGCCACGAGCAATTAAGATATCCGGCTGCATCAAATGCCATCGTATATGTCTTTAGTCTTGAACGCATATTTCGTTTACTTTGATTGATTCTTGATAATATTCAGCCTTGCAAATACTACATGCAATTGTAAATATTAGTTATCTGCAATATTAACTTCTTCACTTTTCATAGAAAAAAACTATATTAATAAAATTACTATAAATGAAAAGATTGACACAAGTAAAAAATATACAAATTAAAATAATCAGCGTTAACAAAATAAAATAGACCTAATTAAATTTATTAAAATTGTATTGCATAATAATTTATTTAAAAAGATATTTATAAATGTTTTATAACATACTATATGCACATTTTAAATATATGACATGTAATAACAATTTCATAGCAAAGCAGAAAAAATGAAAAGAATTATCGTTATAAATATTAACATTATAACAAATTGTTGTTAAATCTAACCAAGATGTTTTTAAATTAAATTTCCCCTAGATTGTAAAAAATGTTTAATGTTGTAATGATATATCAGTATTTTAATTACAATAATTTTATTATAATTTATAATTTATAATTAAAATGTAATATGATTTTATTTGCAATAATTGCATTATCATTGAAATAATAGATAAAAATATATAAATAGAAGAATAACACGATATTACAACTATATATAATACTGTAGAATTTATATAATTACATATGCTAACTGAATCAAAATACCGTGAAAGCAATTTGATCTATCAGCATTTTAAAGAAAAGGTTGAATAGTGACTTCTAAGATAGTAAAGATCGCCTTGCACTCTTTGCATAATCAAGGAGAGTTGTAATCGTGTAAGGTTAGTCTTCGATTGAAATGATAGGGCAGTCACTTTTTTGATACTCCTGGTGGATTCCCGGCGTCCCTGAACGGAATCCTGATTCTCGCATTCTCTCTCTCTCTCTCTCTCTCTCTCTCTCTCTCTCTCTCTCTCTCTCTCTCTCTCTCTCTCTCTCTCTCTCTCTCCTTCTTCTTCTTTTTTCATTCTCTTTCCCTTTTTAGATGACAAAGTCACAATAAGTAAACACAAGATTGATATATTAGAAAGTCGCAGAAAGATGCAATCAAATTAAATTGCACCTTTCCAATTTATTTGACTTCTGAATATTTTATGTTTATTATAATATACATAAAGTAATATCAGCTTGACATGAAAGTACGAAATATTGATGCTAAAACTTAAATAATTAATTAATTAAGATCAATAAAATAAGATAATCTAATATAGTAACAAAAACCAAGTGAAATCAATCAGTTAATTAAAAAAAAGCGTACATTAAGGGTAGTTTTGACTAGGTCTGAAATATTGGTTTCATATTACGTATATTAGCTGCGTATGTGAATAGTTTGACTTACGACGTCGTATAAATTAACATATTTTATCGTACAACTGATGACTCCACAGGTGTCATTCCTTTTTTCAAAACAAAAATTGCAACTGATATATTCCGATAAGATTAATAATTTACAATATCGTAATTACGCAGAATAAAATTTGACCCCTATTGTCACTGCTATAAGCGCCGTTTTCACGAATTTATAAATTTTTTTATTCAATATGAATTTTACTTTCAGCTTTAAATAAATTCATCTTATATCTAAATAAACGTACGGTACATGTACGGTAGTACTTTGAAAGACTGTCATAGACATATCCAACGAACAAATCGGCATCGTACTTCCTTCATATTTCCTCCATAATTTTTAACGACTAATATAAATTTTCGTGCATGCTGTATTATTAGAATATTTTTAATAAAGAATTACACTAGCAAATTAGAAATTCAACGTTTAAACGTCATTAGAGTTTACAGATTATTTATAGAATCTTTTGGGATGTTAATCTTCTTTAAAATTCTTTTAAAACTCTTTTTTAACAATAGAAGTCTTTTCTACAGAGGACTTCGAATAACATATTGCTTTATCTCTTTGAATCTAAAGATCACGGTAGGATTGCCTTGAAAAGCAAACAGGCAGCTTGGACGCTATGGTCGCTTTGACTGAAACGATCTTGCTATTGTCCACTAAAATATCGCGACATAAATACCGTAGGCATTAATCGTCACGGCAACATTTGACGCTGCAAGTGCGCGTGGAGAAGGGTTTAGGTCGGGAGCTAGCATATATTAACCTTTCGTTATATAGTCTGTCAACCCGGGACTGAAAGAAAGAAGACGACGAAGAGGAGTCCCGTTCGCGTAGCCTTCTTGGAATCGCGACTTTCCCTTCTCGTGGGTGGAACAACGGTTGAGATCATCAATCGCGACCATGGATCCTGGCCAAACCTAACTTAGTCGATACCAGGATACGTGCCACTTTTGCGCTGTATACGCGTGACAGCCAAATCAAATGTGTATTATTGGAATATTAATGATTACTAAAGTATCTATTAGAGGATCAAATTTTTTGGAGTCTAAATAAAATATTAATATTGTAAAATGGACCGGCACCGTAACATTTTCACACAAAATAAAAATAAAAAGTATATCTATACATATGTACAAATAATACGTAAAGAAATTTCAGGTAAATTGTTAAGCTACAGTATAATAAAATGTGTAACAATATTGTGTGTGTGTTTGTTTGTGTAAACAAATATATCACATTTTATATGTTTCTATTGAATGTCTATTTAGAGTGTATAATTATTAAATTTACATTTTAATTAAGAAACTCTCTCTTTCTCGGTAAATGTCGTACGTCGTACGTCGTCATTTAGGGATGCGGATACGGCAACGTAAGTTTCTGACAGATCATCGTTATTTTTTCGCAACAGCAGTCGGCGACATCCTTACGAGAATATAGATGTCCCGTTATTATTAAGTCATAAGGCTTGTCGCTGATAGAACAGCAAGATGGGATGGGCAAGCTTTCGAATTTAATATCAGATGCGTCAGATTTTTTTCTCCAAGTTAGTTCATCCAAAAATAACGATATTGATACATCGATTACATAACTGTGCTATCTGTTTTTACTTACATAATTTAACTCTTACAAAATTATTATAATGTTGAATAACACGAGCTTTACAAGTAGTGATGTAATAATTTTGCAAATAACAGTTAAAGAAAGTACAGAAATTTGTAAATCTTCCTAAGTAGACAGGACTGTGAGGCCTGATTGATAACTCAAGATAGTCTCAGCTAGAAACAGGATAAAAGTACAATATATGATGCATCTTTGACTCGGGACACGATCTTGATGTTTTAGCAATTGTAAAACTGCCATTATAAGTCATTACATTTTTTATATATTTTTATACACTCATATAATTTTGTGTGTATGTACACACACACACACGTACACAATTTGTTACAAGTTTACTTAATTAAATTATTTGTCGTACACATTTAAGTTTAATAAGATTGTTTTTAATCTACCTTTCTAAGTATACGAGCTCTAGTCGAAATACAAAGCACTATATTATTTTCATGAACTATATCTGTCTACACTTCTACAGTTAAAAGACCAAAGATATTTAAAGACTCTAAAGTAGGTTAAATAAATTTGGATTTTTACGATCAGAATTCAAGTGAATTCAGAAGCTGAACCGTTTTCTCCGTTACGTATTTCGTATGCAGAAAAGGATGCGAATACCGTACGAATACTTATAAACTCCCGAAACGTGGGTGCATACGGTCATTGTTTTATATTATGCATATACATATCGTGAACGAAAGATAAATATGCGAATCACGGGTACACTGTAAACTTGAAGAAAAGATAAATCTGCGTAACTCAATAAAACTCGGTCTTAATTAAATCGGAACTCAATTTGATGCATACGTCATGAAATTACGTCATCACATTCATGTGAATGGATCATATGTAATAATACCAATACTCTTAATATTTGCGTGCGTGCAATGTGTCTTTATGTACATATATATAAGATTCTTCTTAAATGATTATCTCATGCAGATTGAAAATTGAATAAGAATTTCTGCTGTTAGTCATTGATCGCTTTCGACTTTCGCTTATATAGAATGGGTAATTAATTGAGATCAGAAACGGTTATAGAGAGAGTTATAGTTTGTCCACTACATCTGAGAAGTGAAAGTACATTACTTCATCACAACGCAATAGCAACATAGCCAAAAATAAAACAGATTCGTTACTGATAAATTTCTTGCTAAAAGATTTATACATTGATTTTGTTTTAAATTTTATATTTTTTATGTTACCCATAAACATAGTAAAAATGTATTTAATATTTCATTATAAGTTTAAGATTCATATATTTGAATAACAAAACTTTTCGTACGTTAAAAATTTTATATGTTAAAAATTGATGGAACAAAACATAAAGACACAAATATCGCAAATATCTCATATTATTTATTTTCAAATATATTTTTTCCATACATATATTAAATACTATACACAAAAGCATTAAAAGATTGTTTGGAGACAAAATGTATTAGATTTTTGTAAATTACTCTCTCTCTCTCTCTCTCTCTCTCTCTCATATTCTCGTTTTCTTTTTCTTATATTCAAGTTATAATTTATATTTAATATACTTTATACTGCGTGTTACCAGTTGCACAATGTTTGGAAAATTAATAGCTGAGAATTACAAATCGCTCTAACTGCAGAAACTGGAAATGCCGACTATGATATTTCACGATGCGCGCTTGCAGATCGCATCAAATACTTAATTCTACCGACTGATATTAAAGGCCAACTGTGTTTTTAAACACAACATGATAATTACATCATGCCTCATTGGAAATGTCACGAGCCTTGACAAAGCAAATTATTGCGATTAGCAACTGTTTCTTATTAATATAAAAGTTCTTGTATAAAGATAACGTAATATATATTTTAGTGAATATAGTTTACGCGAATTTATCAATATAAATAATTATAACTTAATAAATAAACTGAGAAATATCACTTCTATATAAAACACAAACAACTTTGAATTTTTTATCATGAACTTAAAACACTAACTCTTAGGGTCATTAGAATCATTAACAATATTATTAATGCAAATATTTAATGTGACATTATCAGTTTTAATAAACGGAATATTTTCTTCTACTTTTAACGCAAACTTTAATTTGTCTTGCCATCTATTAAGCTTGATCCTTTAATTCATTGAATAAGTCATTCTTTGATACAAGCCATATATGCAACTATCGATAATATTCCTTACTCTTTCGTGAAACGTTAAATATAATTTGTGAAGATAAGAAATTAAAAATAAATAGAAAGTGTTAGATAAAGAACATTAATAATTATATAGCATATATATTTGACTTATTTCTGCTTTACGTATGTGTGTAAATTAGATTTATTTCTGCTCTCTAAATAATACAAACAAATTATTTTTTAGGTGATTGCTACTTCGATGTCGCAACTCACTCAGGAATTAACAAACACCAATCAAGATGGCGAAGTAATTTTGAGTATCAGTGATGAACAAAAAATTCAGTACTTAAGTCAAAATTTTGAATCAGGTAAATAAATAATTAAATTTAGATTAAAAAAGGTCGGACCATAAAAAATTTAATACAAATAAAACGTTAGAATTTCAATACATATACTTCATTGTTAAGTATAAAATTCTACTTAAAATAGGACATAAAAATTATGGTCTTTTCTCTTCCATATGGTAAAGATTTAAGTATGAAAAATTGCGATTGCAACTGATTATTACACTTTATAGATGCATACAAATATGGTTACGATGTCAATCCACACGGTCAATTCCATCATGAAACACGTGGCCCACATGGGATCACCTATGGATGTTATGGCTACGTTGATCCTTTTGGCCACCTGAAAGCAACGTTTTACATCAGCGACGGATGGGGTTATCGCGTTGTTCAGCCAGGAAAGGATGTGGAACTTTTCCTTCACAAGCATGAACATCATGCTGGCGGAGACAATCATGATCATCACGAGCATCACGGTGTAATTACACCATGGCGAGATTTACATTTTCCTGCGGTGTGTGCACAATATACAAATACGAACGTTCCACCTGTCGGAATATCAAGTGGAGGAAGTACGTAAATAAAAATATATAATATTCAGACAAATTCGCATATACCTATAGGTACATAATCACATATAAATGTGATGCTAAAATAAATATGTCGTTACTTTTTATAAGCAGCACCTATCGGAAGCGGATCAACGATAGAAACAATACCGACTCGACCTCCTTATAAGCCTGATTCATCTGGTATAAATTCAAAATAATATACTATATTCCATTATTAATACTCAAAATCATGCCATAAGATATATGTATACGTTTAGATTGATTATACATAAAAAATTTATTACATTATTATTATATTCTGCATATACACTGTATATACATTAAAATGACAGTTTTAAAATGACATATTTGACATTGTACCTTTTCGCAAAAGTTATAATTTAGTACTTTAATATAAATTATGTCACCATTTTGATGTTCAAATTTAACATTAAAGCTTCCAACGAAAAGATAAGCGACATTTAAGAATCTTCTGGAAAACATAACAGAGACTTTTCCAAATAGTAAATAACAAAATAAATATATAAAAATATAATATTCAAAGAGTATAAATATGTGACATCTTACATATTTGCTTTAGTAACGTAAATTATTTAATTACTTAATATTTTATATCATTTTCAGGACATCCTAATAGACCCACACCAGGAAGACCAGAAAAACCAGGATTACCGTCATATCCTGGACATCCAGGAACTCCTAGCTTTCCTGGCATACCAGGCACACCCGGATATCCAGGAACGCCAGAATACCCTGGGCATCCAGGGACTCCTGGCACCCCTGGTACACCCGGATTCCCAGGAACACCTCCGCATCCTGGACATCCAGGAACGCCATCATATCCTGGATATCCAGGAACTCCTGGCTACCCTGGCATTCCAGGCACACCAGGATTTCCAGGAACGCCGGAATATCCCGGGCATCCAGGAGCTCCTGGCATCCCTGGTACACCAGGTACACCCGGAATACCAGGAACACCAGGCAAACCCGGAACACCGTCACATCCTGGGCATCCAGGAACTCCTGGCTTTCCTAGCATCCCTGGTACACCCGGATTCCCAGGAACGCATCCACATCCTGGACATCCAGGGAGCCCTGGCTTCCCTGGTACACCCGGATTTCCAGGAACACCAAGCAAACCAGGAACGCCTCCACATCCTGAACATCCAGGAACGCCTTCACATCCTGGGCATCCAGGAACTCCTGGCTTCCCTGGCACCCCAGGCACACCCGGATTTCCAGGAACGCCTCCACATCCTGGACATCCAGGAACGCCTTCACATCCTGGGCATCCAGGAACTCCTGGCTTCCCTGGCACA
>NW_011967159.1:431070-505214 GCF_000949405.1 Vollenhovia emeryi | reverse complement strand
CCAGGATTTCCAGGAACGCCTCCACATCCTGGGCATCCAGGAACTCCTGGCTTCCCTGGCACGCCAGGCACACCCGGATTCCCAGGAACACCAGGCAAACCAGGAACGCCTCCGCATCCTGGATATCCAGGAGCTCCGGGCTTCCCTGGCATTCCAGGCACACCGGGATTTCCAGGAACGCCTCCACATCCTGGGCATCCAGGAACTCCTGGCTTCCCTGGCATTCCAGGCACACCTGGATATCCAGGAACGCCTCCACGTCCTGTGCATCCAGGAACTCCTGGCTTCCCTGGCACCCCAGGCACACCTGGATTTCCAGGAACGCCTCCACATCCCGGACATCCAGGAACTCCTGGCTTCCCTGGCACGCCAGGCACACCCGGATTCCCAGGAACACCAGGCAGACCAGGAACGCCGTCACATCCCGGACATCCAGGAACTCCTGGCTTCCCTGGACATCCAGAAACTCCATCATATCCCGGATATCCAGGTACGCCATCATATCCTGGATATCCAGAGAAGCCGTTATATCCGGGACATCCAGAAACTCCATCATATCCGGGACATCCAGAAATTCCATCATATCCTGGACATCCAGGTACGCCATCATATCCTGGACATCCAGAGGAACCGTCCTATCCGGGTCATCCAGAAACGCCTGGTATTCCAGGCATACCTGGAATTCCAGGAACACCGGGCAAACCAGGAACACCGCCATATCCTGGACATCCAGGGTCTCCTGGCATCCCTGGTACACCGGGCACGCCCGGACTTCCTGGATCACCGTCATATCCTGGACATCCTGGCATACCAAGTACACCAGGAAGACCAGGAAAACCAGGATCACCGTCTTACCCCGGACATCCAGGATCACCGTCTTACCCCGGACATCCAGGAACACCGTCTTATCCCGGTCATCCAGGAACTCCAGGCATCCCTGGTACACCGGGCATACCCGGACTTCCAGGATCACCGTCTTATCCTGGATATCCAGGACATCCTGGCATACCAGGCACACCAGGAAGACCGGGCAAACCAGGAACGCCATCATATCCAGGACATCCAGGAATTCCTGGTATACCTGGCTTCCCTGGCATACCTGGATATCCAGGAACACCTGGTAGTTCAGGAACGCCTTCATATCCTGGGCATCCAGGGACTCCTAGTACTACTGGCACACCTGGAAAACCAGGCGTACCAGAAATTTCATTGTACCCTGGACGTCCAGAAATTCATGACATCTCTAGCATTACTAGTATAACCACTGTACCAGAAAGACCAGGAACGCCGGGAACGTCTTCATATCCTGGACAACTAGACTTATCTATCATATTCGGAACACCAAGTAAACCAGGAATATCACATTCTGAATATCCAGGAAGTCCTGGCATTTCAGGCATACATGGTACACCAGGAAGACCGGAAACATCGCATTATCCTGGACATGCAGGGACTCCTGGTATATTAAATCCTTCAGAAACATCTGGAGTACCACATCCAGGTTATCTCGATATTCCTGGTCCTCCCGGAACAATCAATATTCAAGAAAAACCAGAAATATCTGCAATCACGCCGTCACATCCTGGACATCCAGGCACTCCTGGCATCCCTGGTATACCTGGTACACCCGAAACACCAGGCAAACCAGGAACGCCATCATACCCTGGACATCCAGGAACCCCTGGCTTTCCTGGTATCCCAGGCACACCCGGATATCCAGGAACGCCGGAATATCCTGGGCATCCAGGAACTCCTGGCATCCCTGGTACTCCAGGCATACCCGGAACTCCAGGAAGACCAGGAATATCGTCGTATCCGGGATATATAGAAATTCCTAGTATCATTGGTACGTCTGGTGCTCACGGTATATCAGGAGCATTCGATATTCCAGGAAAACCAGGAAAGCCGTCATATCCAGGGTATCCAGGATATCCAGAATATCCTGAGAAGCCAGGTAAACCGGATGATTTATCACATCCCGGAATTACCAGTACACCAAATAGACCAAGCTTTCCTTTCAAGCCGGGCAAACCAGGTATGTTATAAAATCATTTTAAAAACTAATATCCCTGCAATTTTATATATTTGGAAATATTATACAATTTATATTCTATTTATATTTATATGTATAAGATTCAAATAAATTGTTATTTAGTTGAATTATTCTAATTACATTCCGTAGGTTATCCAGGTTACCCTACGTATCCAGAAGGTCCAATAGGACCTGAGGGTCCAATTGGAAATGAAGGTCCAATTGGTGGTGTTGGCGGTATAGGAGATATTGGTGGTGTTGGTGATGAAGGAGGTGTGGGACCTGATGGTCCTAATGGGCCATGGCCAACCGGTTCCCCAGGTCCCGACGGACCATGGCCTGGTGATCCAGATTACGTACCCGGAGTAAAACCAACAAGAAAACCTTCGTATAAAGAACCGATAAAAATTCAACATCCTGCGACTCATTCGTTTGATACAAACAGATATAACTCTATCTCGAAATATGATTTCAATAACAAAACTGATTCTTCGTATACAGGCTATACCCTAAAGGATATCGAATTATCAAAGTTGTCGCATCCAACGAAGGCTAACACATCATTATACGTACATCACAGACAATATAGACCTCAGTACGGAACCCAATCCACGTCATCAATAGATGGAAAAGAAGAAACCACCTACAATGCAAATAAAATCAACTCACTGTCACATATAGGCTCAACTCCATCGTCACTGAAATACGAGATCGAGGCTCATCAATACTCAGACACGTTGAAACTGAATCCGCAAGTTTATGATGGCCCGATACCTACAGCGCCGCAACAAATAAAGAAACCACTCAAAAATGACTTCAAGCAATTTTCTGTGCATGACCGCGATCAGTATCAAAAGTCACTATACTATCCGTCTTATAATTCGCAACAACAATCTTCTAAAAGTTCAAATCAATTTAATAAAGTAGAAGAAGAAGAAGGCGCATTTGACGTGGACGGACAATATAACAATTCTACCAATGTGGAAAGCAAACCGATTTCTAATGTGTCCTTTCAGTCGGATGGACCTACTCCTGCTCCGGAAAGACAGGTAAATGCACGCCTTGAGCAGACATTCCGGACGAATCCCGTTCTCGACGCTATCGGGGTTCAACCGCCCAGCTCCATCAACGTCAAGCCCTTTTCGTTACCTATAGGGCCAAATCCACAAGCATGTCCCTGTTACTTAGTCGAGCCGAATAACAACACAAACGTAGCAACCAGCTCGGCTCTCACCTCTGTCATTGGTCAGTTGGGATTCATTCCTGTTATCTTCGTACCATACTGTCCTGGAAACGAGATGGACAGCAACAGGATGAAAATTATATTCCCGTCCGCCACTCCTGTTCCATATGCATGCGACACATGTGATACACAAGACAGCAAATTCGTTGTAAAAACGCTCGACATAAACCAACTTGGCAATATCGATTATCTCAAAGAAGCATTAAATCAAACCAATCTTGGTTTTTTGAATGTTCCAGTTAAGACTGTCGAGCGAAGAAGAAGCAAAAGCAGAAAGGCGAAATGAGGAGTGTAACACTAACTTATTAAGCTTAAGTTGCGATCATTTTAAAAGGCCAAACTCATTTTCTCCTGGAAAACAGCAATAAATATAGGATATTGGCATTGCCCGTCCGCCAACTGCTGGTTAGTTGATGGATGGCCAAATTAAAAATATTTACGGGAATAACCAAAGTCAATAGAATATATAAAAAGTTCAAACTAAAAATTGAATTAATAGCAAATTTCCTTAGTATTGTTAATTCTCTTAATTAATTAATTAATTCTCTGTCCACGTAAAAGACAGATAAATAGTAAACTTTCTGCTCTTTCGATTAATTTTGAATTAATATTACGCAATATCTTAAAATTTATGTGAAGGTAATAAAAATTACAAAGCTTATATTAAATTATATTTATTGTGGTTATTCAATATTTAGTTTAATGTAAAACTATAGAGAAAGATTGTTCATGGACGTTATTCTTAGACTTTATGCATTTCGACACCACCCAATATCCTGATATTTATTATTAAGATTCATAATAGAGATTTAAAATTATTGTTCTGAAACGTTCTACATTCGATTTTCCGAAAAAGCGAGTATATACAAAATAGTATATGTATATTAATGTATGCATTAGATATGTAGAGATTACTGTAATAAAACATAAAAAATGTGTATGTAAGTAGACATCACTTTTCTATTCCTTACACATTTTATTGCTGATAATTATCAAACCAATAAACGACGTAAATTTGTATCAAGTAGCAATTTAAATAGCAATAACTAATAAAAATAACTTTAAATCAATTGACAAAAGTAATGCTTTATTAAAAGTAAATGAAATGCCATTAAAAACTAGTTATTGTTAAATAAATAATTTAATAGATATAATATTATAATAGATAAAATAAAGGACGAGAAATATCAGGAAAACAATATGATTACAATTATTATCAATTTGTTTATTTCAATACAGTTTATATGTTTTGCATTATAAAATTATTGTATATCGTAATTTTTCTTTTGTGTGTGTTACATCCGAAATATGTTATACAGTTTTTGCATACTCCAGCAAATCTTAGAAATATAATTAATTGTTTATTACTAAAGGTGTATATTATATGTTAAAACCAACATATTAATTTGCGAAAACATTTTTAATTGTACCATTTGTAAATGTTACGTAAAAAAACATATACAAAGTTTATGAATAACCGCGATAACCGGTTGGATTGCTAAGAGAAGTGCCGTAACTATCAGTCCGATAACTATATGGATAAGGACTTCTCGCTGCATATGTTGAACCGTATGCGTTTCCGTAACCATAACCATCGTATCCATCATAACGACCGTAACCACCACGTCCATATCCTAAATTACCATCATCGTAGCCTCTGATGCCATAACCCCCATAGCCTCCCTGTCCTCTATAACCCCCATAACCTCCATAACCCCCATAATTCCCATAACCCCCATAACCCCCATAACCTCCTCCCCCGTAACCACCATATCCGCCATAACCACCGTTTCCAGGGTAGTTTCCATAATACCCATATCTGCAATGAAATATTTTATTTTTCCCTCTTAAGTGTACTTTGCTCTTAATTAAATACGTTGTATATAATATATCATTCTTTAGTATTTTATTATTTTACTTATATGTTTTATTTTTTAATATACATTCTTATTTTTTCATATTTGTATATCTATTTTCTGATTCTTTATAAAAAGTGGAATAAAAATCCGAACCTTGATAATATAAAACGATAAGCGTTAACTTTATGTTAATATTTTTAATAAATACATAGTAGATTCATTATCTATGAATATTTATAAGTTCAAAGTGTCAGCTGATATTTTAAATGAACATGTTCTCCTTCTCTCAAATGATCCTTCTGTATACATGTAAAAACCGTTATAAAACTTACCCGCCACCTGGAATTACACTGCCACTATTATATAATGAACCAGGATAAACTGATCCAGTGAGTCCCGTACCATATCCTGAATATCCTCCGGGGTATAGTCCAGAATATCCTCCGGGATATCCTCCAATTGACCCAGGATATCCTCCAATTGACCCAGGATATCCTCCAGGATAACCTTTTGTTATATGAAATGCTAACACGAATATTTTTTTGTAGGACTATATTACAAAAGCAAACAAAGTAATACAATTATAGAAAAATAATTTTAGAAACAGTTGAAAAAAACTACTCTTTAGTTTAAAATAATTACTAAGCAATAAGAAAGCGGCTGATACTGAAATCGAAAATATCGCTGCTTATTCATTTTCTATCAATTTTTAATACGTTCTCTGTTTACTTTTCTCCATTTAATTTTCACACACCGTGTAAAATTAAGGTTTTCCAAAATAATTAACATTGCGGCTTAGAATTTAAATTTATTGCGGAAAACTCATGTAGCAAACAATATATCATTCTTCATCATTGTTAGAGTTTATAAAATTAGTAAAACAATTTTTTCATTATGTGTTTTTGTCAGGAATTACTTATAAGAGAGTTATGGAAATTTAAACGTGTACAAGTTACGGAAGTTACGCATACAGAATGCAGAATAAGATTGTAAACGTAATAGGTATAATAATCGATCGCAATTCATATCCACGATGTATCTAAGGTAGTGCGATGAGTAATCAGCATATTAAGTAAGTGTGTCACTGCCATTCTCACGCTCTGACTTTGAAAGTCGGGCGCTTCCCATTGCAAAAGCGGAAAAAACATCACTAGTTGTAATAAGATGCTAATATAACGAGTCACCCGAAGGACTTGCTCTCGGGAAGAAATAAAGGTGATTCACACAAAGCTTCAAACAAAATACTTCAATGCGTGTGTGTTTCTCGTACTTCCGTATATCTCGTGCGACTCTCAAAAGTTCTTAACTCAACGAAGTATGTTTCAAAACTTACAAAATAATTAATGCAATCATGTATAGAATGATGCTCGTGTACAATAAACCCTATTACGTTATGTAACGAAGGTGCGATTAAATTGTCACATCAAAAAAGCTTGCTTGTAGTCATGCGCTAGCGATCTCCTTGAATCATTCCGCGTTTTAATCGTTTATCGTTGCAAGAACTCCTATTTCTTTTTACTCATAAAGAAAAATAAGTCCACAGTGCCATAAATAATGATAGGAACGTACATAAGTAAGAATAAATGTTGCGATCACGCATAAAATCGTAAATCACGTATGTATAAATGTCGATAAAATATGTATAAATTTTCTCTTACTTCGATCACTCGCAGATGTAGCCAAATCTTCATGATTGCGTGTGTTACCCGAATATATACGTTGTTCACTGTTTATCGGAGTGAGTTTTGTCAGCAATTTTAATTCGTCCGGAGATTCGGATTCCGCGCCGCGGCATATTGCAATTAGAGTGAAAGTCGATATCTGTAAAAAGCATTTAAATATTACACAAAAATTTAAGAATATTGTAAGCATAATATATAATATACATATGTATATGCAATTTTTTAATAATTAAAAATATATATATGTACATAATAGTATCCCAGTGTTTATAGAGTTACTTATATATTAAAAAATTTTGTTAATTTTATCAAATTTTGTGATCATATCAAAAGCACTTGAAATTAAGCTAGCAATTCAATGTCAAATTTGACAGTTCAATTTGCAATCATTTAGTACAATATCAACTTACTCTTAAGTTCGGAAAGTATTCAGGGGATGTATCGAAAAAGATTTAGTTTCAATAATACTATAAATCCCCCCCCCCGGGAAGAAATATTTTATTTACTTACAACAAAGAACAGCTTCATATTGCTGAAGTCACTACTTGCATTTTTCGGAGAAACACAGTGTTCGAGACACGGAAGGATAATCCGTCACATAGCAGCGTGCAAAACCTCTATATATCCTCTCCTCTAACATGTCAATATGCCCCTCTTCATACTTCAAGGTGGTCTCGGTTGTTTGAGCTTAGGTCGCTCTAAGGAGCCGCCGCGCTGACAAGGACGTTGACAAGAATCGGTGAGACACGCCCAAAGGTATGGAAACTATCTTTCCGCTTTACATTTTTCCGTTCAAATACACACACAATAGTTTCCGAGGTACAGGATGTTGTTATATAAGTATCGCGCAAGTCCCCTCACGCCTATATGTTAGAGTCAGAGCATTTTGCAATAGTAACTTTTTTCTAAAGAAATTTTAATCACTCGTAAAAGAAAGTAGTGTATTATTTATTATTTCGGTCATCTTTATTTCTAATATTTCGCAATTATTCGTTTATTGCATTTAAGAAAATAAAATAAGTAATGGAATTATTTAATTCCAACTTCGCTTTACCATAGAGTATATTTTAAATGTTTATGCGTAATTATCACTATCTAATATCGAAAATTAAAATAAAATACATCGGCCGCTATTAAACTTGTCGAACTTTTTAGCTCTAAGATATTTAAACAATATATCGTAATTTTCTTTTGATCTTACATATTATAATATGTTTAAAAAACCTGTTTTATACGGTTTTAATTATATAATGTCATAATAATGATAATGAATGTTTAATATAACAATGTTTTCTATATGTGTAGAAACATTTCTATATACAGTCATGATTTATTATATTATTATATGTTTCTTAATTTGATTTGTGGTTGCCAGAGAGATTAATTTCTTATAATTACGCACTAATTTTTAATGCTGAAATTTATATAAAGTCCAAACATATTATTTCATTAAAACGTTTTACTCTTGGTTCATTTTTTGTATGCCTTTAACAAGTCACCTACTTCCTATGGAATTCCATTTCCGCTAATTTCAAGAATAGAGAGCATATTGTTTCAGCGTACTATACTTTTTTTTAGAGATATCAGTCTTACGCAAAACGCATACATGTCGTAAATGCAAAAAACAGCCGGAACTTTCGCAATAATCCGAAAGACAACAGACTTTCTCTTCCCGGAAACTTTATCAGCACCTATGTGTCCATCCTAATTCTGTATTGTGCATATATGCACTTTTGCTACAAGGCAAACAATGTTTCTCAATCAGAAGACAGTCATAATTTTTTCCTAAAACTACAGTTTTCGATTAAATTATCTTTATTTCTAATATTTTCCAGGTATCTGTTTTTTTACATTTAAGAAAGTAAAATACGTAATACAATATTGTTTAATAATCATAATTTCTTGGTAATGTTAATTTATTATAAATTAATTTGTCATTCCTTTAAATTAATTCATTTCTTTTTTAATCACTCTTTATTTCCGTAGAGTTTATTTAAGAATAAGACACATCAGATATTTAAAACAATTGCGAAACAAAAAAGTTGCGCGCAACTGGCGAACGACGAGACAGTGCAATCTAAAAATCGAAAGTTGCAATTAAATCCCAACTCTGTTTTGCATTTGCACGCAGCAGCACGATATGTATTTAATCTTTCATTACACACATTGTCATTTTGAAACAAAATTTAAATAAATATATACCAAGAATTTGTGGTATCAGTAAATGGATCGGTAAATTTTCAGTTTATCTCTTAAAGTCGACATGAAAGTAGTGAAGAAGTCAATGAGAATTATGACTTGTTAAGATTTCAGATATCGTAATATTCCTTTTCTTTAACACTTATAGAATTAATGGTTTTAATTCCTATTATATAAATTTTGTTAAAGAGACATAAAGGGAGAAAGTAAATGGAAAATGGTTAATTTAATAATTTCCGTATTGCGGCAAGTCACGGAAAATCTCGGAAGATGCACCATTATAAATTCGAGTAATTTTTATTTTTTTAAATCATCTATTTTGGCCACTTTGGTAATTCTCATAGTTAAAAGAATGTCCAACTCTACTAACGTATAAATGAACTTTATTTTTTATCTTTTCATAGTTCTAAGAGTTAGAAGAAGATAAAAAGTAAGTGAAACTGAGATTGCAGTTAACCGCACTGATAAAAATGGACGTAGGTAAGTGTGCGAGGCGTGTTCACGCACTACTTCTCAGTTTCGGCTGCGTCAGCCAACGGGAAGGCCGCGAAATTGGCCACAAGTAGTCCAAGATCGCACAACGCGTGACACTGCGGCTTACTTCAAGGGATGACCGTGCTCGGATTACACGGCGATTAGTAGACTCGCGTGTCACAAAGTATTATAACACGCATAACGATTCCGCTAGCCCCTTCTTTCCCACGCATCGTATTGCGATTAGTACACAAGTGTCCTTTTAATTGAACACGCAACTAACAATAAGAAAGTTACATCATTTTTTTCGATGAGTTTTAAAAGAATCGCGGAATTTCGGATCTTTTAATATAAATAAAACACCTAGATGCATTAAAAAGGAGAAACAAGTTCATTAATATGACGATATTGCATTATAAAAAAGTAAATAATAAAGGCTCAAACGGGTAATAAATCAATTTGAAAAAGGGACCGCAAGGTGTTCGTATCGAAATTTTATTAAAACAGGAACAATAAATTGCGTGCGCTACGCGCGCGCCATTTAGCGTTATCCTTTTCTTCTTACATTATACATATATATTTTATTTTTTTATTTTTATTAAATCTTACCTTCAGACACACATTATCATTCTCTCTCATTCTAACACATTTCTTTTAAATAAATCTCAAAATCTCGATTGTTCACAATCATTCTGTATCAGTTTCTGTTTCAGTTTTTATTTCCTGACAATTTCCACTTATTAATTGATCTTATTTTTCATTTGTCATTTTATTTTTATTATAAAGATGACTGTTCCTGGTTTTGTCTTTATGCGTACTTTAATCGTGTGGAAGAAGTTTGCCATTTTATAAAGCCAATTTCAAATTTAGTTAGAACTGCAAATTGAAATTTTCAAATACCAATATCTTAATTTTTTATTAGACTTCTGAACTGAATGTTTTAAGTATGAAAACGTTCTGCTATGCGGTCCGGAACTTATCCTAGTATTATTTTGTGCATAAGAGCTAATCAAAAGAATTACAAGCGCAAAAACTATATTTGACTGTGTCGGCAAAAAAGATGGCTGAAGGATCCTCTTAAGGAGATACGCAAACCGTAAAAGAGATAAGGAATGATACAAAGACAAATATCAAATAACAAACGAGAATGCCGTGTAGGTCCGAGCAAGATGTAGGTAGCCCAATAATTGTAATCTAAAATGTGAATTCATATCTTTGACTATATAAATTATATAATATAACATTCGAATATAACATTTCTCTTCCGCCATAATAATAAAATGCAAAAAAATTGGGTACCAACGTTACACGGTGTTCCCAAGCGGTCACCCATCCAAGTACTGACCGTGCCCAACGTTGCTTAACTTCAGTGATCGGACGAGAACTGGTGCTTGACAACGTGGTATGAATGTTGGTGAGAAATTTGGCTCATTGTGATCTATTTTACCAGCATCATTCGATTCTAGCTAGATCTATTCTTTTTAGCTCAACTTCTTACGCCGTTCACCTGTGTCCATTCTCTCTTTCCAACTTGACAAAATTTTAAGGCTGGTATTCATAGTCAGATCTTATATTCAAGACCGTCTCGAATTTATCTAAAGATGCTCCCAAGTAGAACAAGTTAATCACAAAAACGTCAATGTGACATTAAAATGATGAATTTTAAGTCATAAAATGATCAACATCAAGATTTACTTTGCAATAACTGATTTATGACATGCTGTTTAATGATATTAGTGATGAGTATAATAATATATTATTACAGATTACATGATCAGTCATATATTATGTTTATCTTATATTACTTCAATTTATTTTTAATGTATAATATTTAATTAACTTGGTTTTATAAAACAAGATCATTTTTACAACATTTCGATGTCTTAATTATGTCACAAATAGTTGCTCTCGGTGGGCTATTTTGACGTCACCACGATGCATAAAAAATGATCCAAAAATAATGTCATCTTGATGTTTTCATGACTAATATGTTCTGCTTGGGCTGTATGGAACATTTCATTGGCTACCGAGTATCTAAAGATGATCTTAAGACTGTTTTGAATATAAGATTTGACTAATATATGACTGTATCTGACTGATATTCGAATACCATATAGTCAAAGATTCATCAAATACCGTTTTCCCCCTTTATCCAAATATTTAAATATCATAGATATTTTTATAAGTTTATATCTAATGATTAAGAATTGTAATCGATATAAAAAATACTGATATTGATGTTTGCGTTTTTTTTTATTGTACAATCAACTGAGAACAAAACGTAATAGAAATAATAATTGATACAACTAAATAATGGGCAAGGAAACTCCACTCGTTCATTCGAAATCTGTCTATTATTCATTGAAAAATCCATAACATCGCAAAAACATGATCGAGCTAGGTCTCGTCGTGATTGTTCGGGAGGGTCACTTGGTAGCGAGGAGGAAAATTAATCCGCACTCATACTTTCGCATTCTTCAAGTAATAACGTATCTCGCTTAGGCATAACGCAATTATGCACCCCGGGGTCATTAATGCCCGAGGTATATGAGTTAAGGCGCTTATTAGGATATATGGGAAATGCACGTGCATTTTGTAATGAACACTTAAATTACTTATTCCCGTAGTATTTTAATATAGTATAATACCCAAGTATACCAAGGTGTTTATATTAAAAACGTTAAAAAACTACGGTAAGAATGACATGCGATAAAATTTTCATCAAAAGAAAGAGCTTTGTAGATATAATCGTGAGATACTTCGTGTAGTTACATTTAGAATTACGTAAACGATAGTTAATACTGAATGCGGTATGAGTACGAATAGTTATATTTAAAGATGACTTTATGCGTTGACTCATGCAAGGTTAAAAAGCCGTTAAAAACGTTGTTTTGTACTAAAAAAAAGAAAGAAAAGCATTACAATCATTATAGTATAAACTACATAATTGTAAATCGATAATACTGAAGAATATATTTAAGTCTAATATTCTTTTACATGACCAATTGAATGCTATAGTATTTACGAAATTCCGATAGTAAAAATACATATTGCTCGTGAGAGTAGCGAAGAAATAAATATGAACAGTTATCTTCGCTGATTAGAGTAAGTAGGTAATTCGCGAAAAGTGTAGAATACAAATATAGCAATATTCGTCTAGTCTACTCTGCTTGATTATTAAGCCTTTTGGCTAATCGCTGCAATCATACTGGATCACGACTTAATAAAAACAAAAAGAAATATATTAAATTTATCAAAGTTGTTTTTCCATCTGTCACTGCTAACAAGCATTTACGTATATCGCAGACACAAAATCGTGTATAACAATCGTCCTAATCTAATTTGCGATAATCCAATATGATTGCAGTGACAGATCGAGAATCGTAAAGCCCGTATCAGAGCAGACATCGAAAATCGAGGGTTAAGAATAGAAGATTAAACTTTTACCAACAGATAACTTAATCTTAGTTCGCTTTCTCCGATCGGTTGAACTCTAATCTCCAATATGCGATTCTTAATCTCCGATGCGTGATCCAACACGAGTTTAAGAAAGACTTCTTGGTGTGAGAAATTATTCATTTAATTCTCAAACACAGTTAAACGGTGAGAAATCCGAACGCGGTGTTTTGAAAATTCAGCAGATTACATCACTCTTCGTACATAGTATATACTTTTTCGAGTGCAACACGACATACGAATGATCTTTATTTCTATAAACATTAATATGCGCCGCAAATCAAGTAGACAAACGTGATTGAGTTAGGTATTAAATATTATGCAAGTTTCTCTGATTTCAGTACAGATTTGTCTTCTGTAGCTTTACTTCCTTATTGAAAATCCCATAAATATTCGACACTATTCGCTGTTAGTTGTGATCAAATTATGACAATAAGTTATTCAATGAACAACATAAGGACTCGCGTAGATGCTTTCCAGACTGGCTAAAATCACGAAAGCCAGATTGTCCCCCTAGCATAGAAGAAAACAGACCCCGACTAGGCTGGATCTTGATTAATATTAGGATGTCGAAGCGTCATAAGTCTGGAAATCTGCAAAGCAATTGTTAATGATTAGTAAAACAATGTCATTTATAGTGCGAGTGTTACAAAATGATATGAGAAATACTTGCACAGACGAGTATATATGTACAATGTTAAATTGTATTAACTATATCTTTATAAATCCTAGAATATAAGTTTTTAGCTGTATTTTACGAATGTAAAAAATTCTTTGAGTGCCGCAGGCAGTTGTAAAAATGTATGTAAAAATAGCAAGCAAGCATAATAAACCCACTGCTGCATCCGACTTTATATTACAATTATCAAATATCAAAAGTTGATTAGCCATAATAAACAATTCTGTATAGGTATTCTATTAGTATTGACATAATTTAATTAAACGAAAGTGACATCATTTGTTAAGGAGACAAAAAGTTTGTTAAAAACGATAGAAATTTGCGGTAGCGCATAATGCTTTTTTTTTTATTTTTTGTCTTGAAGATTATCCTCGAGCACATGACGCGGTATGAAGAACCATCATCATAGTTAGGTACGCACCGTAACCTCTGAAATGTATTATTGTGCTTCAGACTTAAGATATGCGAAACGAAACTTTTAATATAATATATATCTTATTCGTGTTATGTTGTCAAAAGGTCCAAAATAAAGATCACTGTATATTTATAGATTTTTTTTATACGGTCATAATTGATGAACATCGGTCAGATAAAATTTCTTCAATCATAGAAATGTATTTATAAGAAAATATACTCTAAACTATGATTAATTTTAACAAAAATAGTAAACCGCGATATACCAATTTTTAGCTAATCTATAAAATAATACAGTGCTCAATCTATTTTATCAAAAGCGAATTTACCTCATTGGGTCTTCAAAGTAGTCTGATGGCACTTGAAACAATTCTGGATCTATGTCGTTTCGGAAGGCAAACTCTTGAAATGTTATTTTAGCAGTGACTGTAGGCAGAATCGGTATGTCGATCTTAACTGGGAATCCAGGTGGCAACTTCATAAGTACGAATTGGCGTAATTTGCTTAGATGTTTAAATGGCGTGATAACTTCCAATACATTGAGTAGCATGTCAACGGTGAGGGGAAAATCTGGACTCATTGCCACAGTAGCTTTGAAAGATTTACTACTTTCCTTGTAAACGAGATTTCTTCCTAGAAGCGGGCATTGACCAGACGGAGCAACGACGTACTCGTCCCACGTTATATTCGATTCTGGTGGTGGATTCAATGATGCTCTTCTCATAGGAGGCTAAGTCAATATTTAGATATAAGAAAATATACTCTAAAATATGATTAATTTTAACAAAAATAGTAAACCACGATATACCAATTTTTGGCTAATCTATAAAATAATACAGTGCTCAATCTATTTTATCAAAAGCGAGGCTAAGTAAATATTTAGGTATAAATTTATCATATTTTACTTATTCTTAATGTTACATTTATTCAAAATTGTTGATTATATATACAGTAACATTATGTATATCGAAATATTTTATATAATTGTGTTTATCTTTCATGTGTGATATCTATCGTAAAAGTAATCAATGTTACAAGTGAAATTATATATAATTAAATTCAGGTTTCTTAATTTTCAGAAGATGGACTTTAGAATATAATTAATAAAAATTTACAGCTTTAGTGTATTAACTTATGCTATCGAACGTGCGCGATGGCTCACCAAAAAATTAATTTTAATAGCTTTACAATTTAATATGGCAGCAAAGAAACAGAAACCTTAAACAATGCATTTAACGTTGCAGTAGAAATCTTACCTCGCCATTTTTAAATCCTTGAGAGCTGCCTTTAGTAAGGGATTCCATAATAGCTTTATTTTTTTGAAGATCTTCCTCACTTAAATGCTCACGACGCTTTCTACTTTCCAATACCATGCCGTTGATTTGATAAAAATCAGCGTGAAAAGCACCTACCATTTCCTAAATTTTTAAAATATTTACTTCAATATTGCTTCGTCCAAATTTTATCATATCGTTCTTAAGCAACAATGTTGTGACTATTAAACATCTCAGAATTGATTCCTAAATCGTTAAAGGATTCTGAAGGATTCAAAACATGACTGGTATGGGATATTCTATTATATATTGCATGTAACATTGCGTTATACAAATTTATTATTACTATTAGTATTGCAATATGAAAAAATGTGCTCACTCTCTTATCTTCTCTAAAAATCCATCCTGTCTGTGCTCTAGAAAATGTGATACTTTTGGTAGACATTTGTGCTGCCATAATATCACTAGACATAAGAATATCAACTTCATCCTCTATCTCAAGCTCCGTTTCCTAAAGTGCGTACAAAAATAGATTGCTTCAATACATAATATAAGTGTATAATTTTAATATATATCTATGGAATTAATATAATAAAGTAAATAAGAAACTAATGACACCATCTAGAATTCACTTTGTTATTACATGACATAAAATAATAGTCCAAGATTAACTAATTTATTACTGTATATGTAAATTAGGAACATCAAGATTCTAAAGACTTTATCATATACACATAAGGCACAAAATTCATGGATACAAAAATGTTTTTCTTATATCCTATGTATGTAAAAGCATAAACATAAAGAAAACAGATGTAAATAGACTGTTAACCTCATATCTCACTCTTTGGAAAAGTTTGGCTTTATTGTCGAGGACAGTCAGTGAATGGCTAGGCTTTTGGTCACCATTGAAGATGAAAGATATGTCACCCCTCTCCCACCTCATGTCGTTAAAATCTACGAGAGTCGTGTCCATCCTAATTGAAGCTCCGCTTTTATGGATCTTACATATATCTGACGGCAACACTCTCGAAACTAGCGGTACTGAAAGGACAAACAAATCTACCATTGGCTGACAGACAGAGAGATGTCAAAAATCATGCAGAATATCCAGAACAAAAGTTCCGTAAGATTCGCTTGACTGAATCAGACATTAATACCAGAACTCTTTACAAACTTAACAAGATATACGCTCGTTCTCGAGGAACAAATTGTTTTTCCTAGTGACAACTATGTACAAATTTTTGTCATTTGTTTATGCATTTATATTAATTTTTTCATAAGCATTTAAGTACAATTTTTTATAAAAGAAAAACAATTAAACGTGATAACTATAAGTTATTTATAATGTTGGGTTCAAATGACAGAGATAAAAATGTTGAAATCTTAATTCTCTTGCCATGTTTCTCATCTTCAGAAAATTAAGTACACGCAAGTTAATATAAATTTATGGAAAGTGCAGTGGGGAGTAAAATGTACAGTTCGGCAGCTAATGGAAGGAAATCACACGAAAGCGGAAAAACATATTGCTAAAAAGTGCTACGGAAGTATTGATGTGCCGCACGCGTACGGAAACAAATATTTCGATCGTCGCTATTCACGTGTTCAGGTGCGTACGCTGCGATAAACGTGATTCTGCAATGAAAATAATGGCGCGATTAAACGACCGAAAGGAGCGCGTGAGAAACTCACCCCAACTCTGAAAGTCCCATTTTAATTCCATATAAAAATCGCCCATTTGATGCAGCGCAGCAACTAAATTCGGCCTCCTTTCTTCCATTTGCTCTCTCGCTTGCTGCTTCAATTTACGTACTAAAGATGATACTGCGAAACAAGTCTTAGCTAGATCTTCCCCTCTTTTCACGACGTTTCTCGTCAAAGAGTAGTAAATCTAGATTTATTATTCTATCTTATACGAACTGGTTTGTCTATCTCCGTAACTGATTGCTTCGGCCAGTGGACTCCAACCAGCTAGGTTCTTCACCTTTACAGGTGCCCCGTGCGCAAGCAGTAATAGAACACATTCTGCAACGTAACAAAACAAAAAGTATACGTTGAATCTACTCCAACTGGAGGATCGCTCTTAATATTTCGTCATTTAAACCAGGGAACCTGAACAAAGAATTTCAACTTGTGAATTTTGCAGACGATGCGACTATCAAAGTGCATATTACGTCTTTGATATCTGATGCACGTAATAAGATACTCTTGAAATACTCTAAATGCTCCAATGCGATGAGATAAGACGTGTCCGTACCTTTTCTTCCTAACATCACAGCTAAATGCAAAGGTGTATTTCCTGCAACAGGGAGATGCAAAGGGTTAACGTTTGGCTTCTCGCTCTCAAAATACACGTAAATAAAGAGACGTAGAGGAAGCAGACTCGGAACGGAATTAACGCTCCGACGTCAAGGCGAACCTTGTTTATCCTTCTCGGTAATGTCGTGGGTCCTGATCAAGATGTTGAGCGTCTTCACGTCCCCTTGAAATATACATCTGTGAAGCGGATACTTCTCGCTCTCCTGCGCCATGATCATCGGCATCTGAGATCCCTGTCGCGCGTCAACAACCGCGGTACTGAGCGCAAGATTCGACGTTCCGTACTGCAGGGTGCCCGACGGTGCGCGACATCGAGACGCAGGTCATCACGTACACGCCGACGTTACGGGACACCGGTCACAGTGCACCACGCGCTTCCCGCCACCCGGCGAGCCCGCGACTCGACATGTTGACGCTCCCGTTGACGCTTTTACATAATTGCCGCGCCTCCCTGCTCCCCTCAATCTTGCCTGACCTTATCGGCGCTTCCTTATGCTGAGCAATACCTGCGTGGGCTCGAACCTGCGTGCCTCCGCGGGACTCGCATTCAACATTATGAGCGTGCTTGCGCAAAATACGTGTACCGTATGTGTATGTATACTTTGAGGCCTAACCACACACACACTCTCTCTCTCTCTCTCTTCCAGTTCCAGGCAGGATTAAACCAACTTTTGACAGCGCGTCGCCCAGCCGCCGCGCAATGGACGGTCGATGACGGATCGCGATCTTAATCGCGGAACCCCGTTACATTCGCTCGCGCTAACGGCACGCATCCGCATCCGTGCCGAGGCCGAAGGACGCCCGCGGAAAGCAACGAGCGATCGTGCGAGCGCCGAGGGAACGCGAGTTCGCTCAGGTGACTCTCCCGGAAAGGTGCCCGGCTCATAATATGGCGTTCGCTCCGCTGAGCATACCGGAGGACACCCTGGACGATCGCGGCGCGCTCGACGAACGCACGGCACGCGCGGTTAACGTGTTCCCAGGACGCGCGCGAGAAATGTTTTGTATCCCCGCAGACGGGTCCTGCGTGCGACGGCGACCACACCGGCACTCGCCGCGTCCGCGGGACACCTCGCTCTGCGAAAATTCCCCCGCTCGATATCGCCGCCTACACTCATTTTGAGACAAGCGGCCACGTTCGCCCCGCGGCGCCGCCGGTAAAATTGCTGCCGAACGCGCCGCGTAAGGTGGATTTTCCTTACGTTACGTATTATTTATTCTAATCATCCTTTTGCAGGAAACTTTTCGATGATATAAGCAGCAAATTTATTTGTTATCATTTTCTTTATTATTGTATATTTTAATTATTATTATTTTAAAGATGCGAAATTGTGCTGACGGTAGCGCCATCACATCTATTTTATCGTGGGCGGAAACTAATCATATGGAAAAAATTCTACAAAATAACTAGAAAAATTGACTTGAAATAGAAATTTGTAGAAATTTTTATATCTTCGTTGAAACATTTATTTTTTTTTGTAAAAATATCTACGAAATAGTACCACAAAAAAAATAACATCGAACATACATATGTATTGTGTCAGTTTAATTAAATTATAAGCACACATCCAGTTATTTTAATAATTTTACATTTGAGGTCAATTAACACAAGAGCAATAAAATTAACACATGAGTGTGTTAAACATTCAACACGAAAATTTTAATCGACATTTTTTTTAACAAGAAGACACAAATTTTCCAACTGTGCAAGTAGTATTTCATGAAAATGTACAATTTTGTAAAAATGAGATAAAAACTTTATTGGTTTAAAAAATTTGAGAAGCAACAAAATCTTAAAAAATTAAAATATCTGCTTGTAGAATATAACGAAGATTAACAAAAGTGTTCCAATTCCAGCATTTTTGTGTTGATTTTTATAACGCTTTTTAAATTTACATAGAATTTCTTAGATCCTGGCAGTTAGAATAATTATTTTTTTCATCGCGATGAAAAGAAACGTTAGATTAGTGAATTAAATAAATTATATCGTTGGATATTTTGCGAGCTATTCTGTCAGTTAAATTAACAATAATCCAATACAAATTACCTACATTAAAAATTATCGTGTAAAATTCTTTCGGCTTCACTTTAAATTATCGACGCAATAATATATAAAATAATAGATTTAAAAACTCACGTTCTCCAACAAGCGTAAAATAAATTTTTAAACATTTGCCTTACGCTTGTCGAAGAACGTGAGATTATTTAATTTATCCATCGACACGTCGCTGTTGGACCAAAGTGGAGCCGAAACGTGTGATTTGTAATTTAATTTGTATTGGATTGTTAATCAAGTATTGCGCAACGTTAACTCAAATGCAAATAAGCGTTACGCTCTCAAAGTCCACTTTCTGTAACTGCAGTTACGATCGTTAACTGAAGTATTGACTGACGATATAATAATAAATCTCAAAATGAATACACTTACGCAACAGCATTATATTGTATATTGCCGACAAAGATGAATGAGATCAGAATACAAATTCAAATAGTGAGTCTATACTGTGACGGTAGATGCACAGAGTAAAATATCTTCAATGTAGTGTTTCTAATGAAATTGTCTATTGTAGAATTTTTTTAAATATCTTATGGTATCCAAATCTAAATCTAAACCCTGATGGAAAAATTTTGCTGAAAATGTAATGAAATTGATGAAAAGTGAAATGAAAGTTATTGGAAACTTGTTGAAACCATTTCAAAATAAATCATAAGTTTCGTTATGAAATTCAATGAAATACTGTAAAATTAGATGAAAGTTAATTAATATTACTAAAAATTAGTGAAAAAATTTTAGAAATGTTGTATATTATGAAATTTGCAGAATTTCAATGAAAATAAATTTTTTAATGAGAAATTGCTGAAATGATAATGAAATTGGGTCAATTGCAAGAGATTTTCAACCAAATTTCAGCAAAATTCATTACGTTTTCAGCAAATTTTTTCCATCAGGGAAGTAACGGATTTAATATAGTGAATATGTAAAACTAAAATATAAAGATATCTAGTGAGACGTTCCAGGACTGTAAAATGTAGATGTCAGGGAAGTAACTCGTTACTTATAACAAAGCTACTGTTACAATTACTTTTTTTGGTAACCTCGTTACTTAACCTTAACCTCGTTACTTTCTCTCCGTCTGTAACTGCAACTTAACTCACATCACTCACGTTTTTTTCACTTAGTAACTAATTTAATTGTTACTTTGCATATATTTTAAACCTCCACAGATGCATTTGCGCATGAACGCCTTTATCAACGTTTTACAATTCAAATGCAGATTTTTGATATTTTTATTTTCATCGCAAGAAAGTAACTGCTAAGTAATTTTCCCAATCCTGGTAGATGTAATTTATAGAACAAATTAGAAAACATAACAAAATGTATATTAATCAAACAAACGAGAGCGCCGTTAGGTCCGAGTAAGATGTTGGTAGCCCAATAATTGTAATCTAAAATGTAACTTCCTTGTCCTGCGCGCCGGTTTCTTCTCGGACAAAACACAGTTTCATTTAGAAGATAATAGAAAGTGTATATTGATAAGAACTGTAGTAAGATCCAAAAGTTATTGGTCTAATTTAATATCAACTAGTAAGAATATTCTTAAAGTCGCCAGAAGTAATTAATAAATTAATAACATCAGTGAGTTTTATTGACCGTGTCTGGCAATTAAAATTCTTATTGCGAAAAATATTACCCCAGCCAGGATTCGAACCTGGGACCTCCCTTAATCCGTGACGGGCGTCTTAGCCTAATTTAATATATTGCAAAATATTTTAGCATTGCCATATTTTCTATTTTTGAATTTTATTCAAGAGATTTTATTAAAGAGATTAAAGAGAATTTCGTTATCATACAGTATATCGCTAATATAAATATCGGAAATGTGTATCATTAGAATCGCATTTAAATAGTCATCACGACATGTAGATTAGGGTGGATCGAAAAATTTCAAAGTTATATTTTCGATTTGCTATAACAGAGATATAATTTCTTTAAATATACCGAGATGCCCCGTTGGATGTAATGTTGATAAATGCTTTAAATAAAATATGAAATTGTCCCGCTCATGAACTTTCTATTAGTCTCTAGTTATGTCAGAAGTGTGAGGCTATGGGCGATTGAGCGCACGGTACCCAGCCGGTTGTTCGTTATGACATACAGGAAATATAGGATACTAAATCTGTACAAGCATATTATGAAATTGGGTTGAACCGAGACGTTATTGCGAATTTTATCTAGGAAACACAAATAAGAGAAGATTATTACAGACGTAATAAAATTTTTGTGTCTTTCCGCAAATTGAAAATAATAGGCATTGCGATTTTCTTAAACAATAAAACAGCAGGTGTAATAAAACGCGCCATGGAATTCAATATGATTCACTAGACTAGAAGAGTTTTAAACTCAGTTCATTCTTTTCCTGCATTAATAAAACTGGATATAACAATGCATTGGTGGAAGAAACCGAAAGTAGATAGATCTCCTCGTATAAAGATGGAACTCATCATTCTATATAACTTTGTATCAAATAGTGATAAACTAAACAGATTTAAATTTGCAAATTGCACAAGATGTAGTTGCGTATCAATACATTGCAATAATAAATTAATACTCTTTCTTTTTAAACACTGGCTAAATACAAGCTACTATATGTAAACAAAAATCGTAAAAATCATATGCATAAATTAGTAACAACATTTTTTTATTTTTCTGCTTAGTTTGATTTTTAAAAAAACTACAGTAGAGATTTTTTAATTAAAAATATTGTTGAATATAACAGTAATTAAAAACGTATATTATTATGTGTTCAAAGTTATAAAATGCTCGTAGAAGAAACTTCGATGCATAAGTGGTGTAAAATGTTTTATTCGACTTTGAAATAATTTCATTCTTTAGCTTATGGCAATAATACACGTGGAGTCGGTACGCCATATGCCTATATGTGTTCTACAGCTTCTATTAGAATGACCAACACACTTAAATTTGACATACAGCGAGATGAGCTGGAAAGAGGTTGCGAGTTTGGATTGCACAATGTATCATTATTCAAGAACTTATACGTTGAAAGCGTCCAATCAATGATAAACTGTTTGTAAAATCAGTTTAATAGGACATTATATGCAATCTCGAGTGCAGAAATGTTTTAATTTATTTCGCACTAATCAGATCAAAATTTTGATCATAAACAAATTCCATCAACACAAAGGATAAAATGTATACGAGTATAGTGACAGGTACGTTAACTCATGTAGTCGCTAAAAAAATGTGAACGAGCGAATTCTAACGCGGAAAATATATATCATTTTATATTCATTGAAATTTCCAAACCAAATGCGAAATTCTATACACATATTATTGCCTGTATAGATACATCAATATAATATATTATACATACAAACAATTGTTATAAATATCTTATATACAAACCAACAAAAGAAACAAATTTCACTGAGGATGACCCAAAAAATGGGTCGAAATGTTTGATTAAATTACAAATTAAAACAAGAGTATAACATTTCTCCGCCAGCAAATATTGAAATGAAGGGTGAATGATTCGACACCACTGGCAACAGGAAAACCTTTAGTGCCAATAAAGGAGATTTTCCTGTTGCCAGTGGTGTCGAATCATCCACCCTTCATTTTAAATTAAAAATTTAATAAAAAGTTCCATATTGGATCTTTTTGGCACGGTCACCTGCGCGTGGCTCGCATTGACCTTCTTCTCCTCACCAATTAGAAACTCCAACACATTAGAAACATTTGTTTCTCGTTGAATTATTTCCAGATTATGCACATTAGCTAAAAGGACAAGGTTACTTGTAAATATTCAAACATCAATGATTTGGTATAATCAGACAATAATCGACTATTCAGCAGGACTGGTCTTCCTTGATAATGTCGACAGCCTCGAAATATCGGTGAATTCTCGTACAAATTTACACGGCTCAGAGGATATAATGCCAGATTATCGTAGTAAGGCTGCAGCGATTCTGCATATATATTTGTCTGAGCACAGCTGCGCGTCGCTTACAGTTTCAACTTATCCGCCGTGTGTGACAGTTAGCGTTTTTATGCTTTGGTGAGACCAAAACACGATTTGCAAGTGTAAAGATCAAACAACATACTGCTGAGAATGTGCTTTTCAACTTTTGAGCGCTAATTTAAAGTTTTCAAAATGACTACATTGGTAAGTATATTAATGTACGTAATAAAATGTACGTAAAAACTATTGGATAATATAAAACAAATAGAAACATGCAACTAAAGTTATCATTTTCTAGTTTCAAAATTTGTGGTAATAAATAGATTAAGCGATTAACAACATTTATAATATGAATGTTAATGATTTAATAAATCAGAAATTTAATATAAATTAAAGAATTCACTGCTTAAAAGAGCAAAAGGACAAGAAAATATCCATTGAAATCCACAAGGACAATAAAATAAAACCTAGTGAGTCTGACTATTGTGTTACAAATTATTAAATTTCAATATTTCATTGTTTAAATTAACTTTACTTTATGAATATTATAAAATTTGAAAAATAAAAGGTGTGAAAAAGAGCAATACGTGTTATCGCATACGCAACATCCGTGCGCTTCGTCGTGTGCACAGATGTATTTTTATGTTCTGTATACTGAAATGTGTTAATAGCAGACAGACCGTGCTTTCCAGCAAGCGACACAAGTCGACACAAGTGTCGTTCTGTCTTTATTATTCATTGAATGCGAAGAAAGACAGAACGACATTTGTGTCGACTTGTGTCGCTTGCTGGAAAGCACGGAGCGTCTTTTGTAGACTGTTAACCTTTTTATAATTTTATTTTAATATTTTTACACACGGAGCAGCTAAAGAAAAATCTAAGAACATGAGAAAAAAGTGATATAATTCCACTTAGAAGAATGACAGTAATTTTATAAAAAATGCATAAACATTTATTGCATGTGTCATTTTTCTTAAACTATACCTTTTAAAACATTATAGAAAATAACTTCTAAGATGAGCCTATGTCACTCTGCATCAAATCTTTCTTGTTCTTGAAATAGATTTAAATAACATATAAAAATTTATATAAAAAATTATATAAAATCAAATAAGACAGAGTATTTAAAAAAATTAAAATGCAAAAATTCAATTTAGATAGAAAGAATTAATTTTGCACAAAGTCAATTCTAAAAATTGACTTAATTTTGTTTAATTTGACTGATTATAAATAAATTTTAAATAGATAATGTTTTCTTAAATCGATTAACTCAAAGAATTCTCTTGCCTGCCTTATTAAAAGATTTAGAACGAAAAATTAGAAGGAGGTATTTTAATTCAAATCCTAATGACAAGTTTTAAAACCAGGCGATTAATAGGTCGCGCGTAATTATATATCATACCACAGTTGATTTCCATATCCAGAACTAGCAATTTTCACAGATAAAATCCAGGTGGCCCCTCTTCACCTTCCTACTCTCGCTGCTCAATTGGCCTTTACGTAAATTCCTGTTTTGCGTATTACAATTTCACAACCACACGCATAATCAAATAATGATTAGGAAATACGGATTAGACATCCAGTTATTTATAAAACTTACGTTACTTTGTGTTTGAAAACAGGTGGAGAGATCAAGTTATTTTCATTAATTATACATTAACTTATTTAATAAGCGCATTAAACAATTCATTAAAGCGCATATAGCAAAAATACCTGCCAAAACATGAGCTTAATAGTCAATTCTTGAAATACTTTGTGACGGGATAAATATACAAAACATTTAATGTCAAAATGTCACACACATTAATACATAATTTATTGATCTAGTAAAATAATAAGTTAAAACGAAATTGTTGCTTTTAACAAATTCAAGTTTACTTAGTTAAATAAATAACAAAACTTCGTGATTTCATTTAAACCAACTTTTAATAATATTATTAAATTAATTACTAAGTATTTCGGGTCAAAGATTGATCATTAATACAGCTGAATATTTATCCCAATTTCTTTAAAATTAAAGGAAGATCAACGACAAATAATTAATGAATAAACTATTTAATTTAATAAACCACTTGAGAAATAAACTAATCCTAATTGCATTTGTAGGTTTCTAGAAATACAAAGACGCCAGAATACCACAGTACTTATATCGAATAATATTGTGGGTACTTACAAGTTATAGTTTATAATAGCGAGAGTATAAACGATATATAATGAGAATGGACATGAAACTTGTTTCCTTCGTACTTATACTTACTGTAGTGTTGCTGGAAGCGAAAATAAATTTCTGGGAAGACTTACAATTAGCAATCTCTCGGAAAGCAATATTCAACTATCTGTTCGCGAAAACTCCCAATGTAGTAAGAGTAAGGAAACCAGAAAAGATCGTGACACAAGCAAACTATGTAACCACATTGGATTTTGTAAGTGTATCGAAATTGCCTTTTAATAATTTGTCACATTAAAGACGCACTTGAAAAAAATAATGGCGTAACTAAAAGACTACATAGATGAAATAATCTTGTTGATGCCAAAGACATCTTGATATTGTATATCGAGGATCGTATAGCCAGTAGCAGGTAGCACCATCAAATTTTCTTTTGTTCAAACAACAAAACAATTTAATAAAATAATGTTGTCTATGAAATAAGATTTTATTTTGAATTGTACAAGATATTTAAAAAAGATTTCAAGGCCTATTATTATTAAAGGAAATATTATTTCTTTTGCATAAATAAATATCCCTTGTTATTTTATCCAACAAGCATTACGTATATAATAAAATATTACGTGTGAAAGTATTACAATAGGATTGTTGAGAAATCTCGAATCCTTTTTTTTTAACATTCTACGTGTCTACGTAGATCGGTTTAGTAGAAAGATACGGTTACCCTGCCGAGGAGCATTACGTCACAACGGAAGATGGTTACAACTTGGTGATACACAGAATATCAGGAAGTCCTTTGTCTAACAATCAACAGAGAAAAAAAGTTATATTTCTTCAACACGGTTTATTGGGTTCATCCGATTCCTGGGTGTCAATCGGCGCTGGCAAAGACCTTGGTAAGTGACCGCCAATTTAGCAACATTACTATTAAATATGTTAATCAGATTCAAACTTAAGTTTATAGTCCAGGCAGCGATAAATGTAACCTCGAGAAACTCCTTATTTTCGCTTTCTGCTCATCCTAAAATCTTGCCTTACTCGCGGCATACCGAACGATTTTATTATGGATTTATGGAAAGTGAAATCATGAAATATTTATTTATGTAGATATTAAAAAAATTTCTAACAGTATGAGTTGTGAAATTTTCAATATTTAAAGTAACAGTTCTGTGCATATAGATACATACAATAACTACTTATTAGATAGCTATATTTACAGGCGGTATCATTGACGATCAATATGTTCACCTTGACATTATTAAATTTCAAGTACTTATAATGGCAACAGTAAGACAACTTCGGTAGTGAAAGTGAAGTTTAGTCGGCTTATATATAGCAGGGAATACGGATCAAGAACAACCATGCAGAAATAACCGAAAGTAAAAAATAATTCTGGTGTAAATTTTTGCACAGGTTTAACTGGAATAATTTTGTTAGAAAAATCTTGTGTTATTTTATTAAAAAGAACAAAGTTTTGTAAATTAAAAGAAACAATAAATGAAATTAACAGAATTTTTGAATTAACAAACTAACTTGGAAAAACTGATAATACTCACTGGAATAAGTACAAAATAAGTAAATATATATATATATTAAATATATATATTAAAATAAGTAAAGTTATCAGAATAGAGATACAGAATATATGTCCTGAAAAAAGAAGAAAGCAACTACATTTTTATCAGCAAATACGTCTATTAATAATTAATTTGATACTATGATAAGAGAACCAGTTATGCATTATTACTTTATATTATAGCATTTTTATTGGCTGATCAAGGATATGATGTGTGGGTTGGAAATGTCAGGGGAAATTCGTATTGCAGATCGCATGTAAAACTGTCCCCACAAAATAAAGATTTTTGGCAATTTAGGTAAAATTTTATTTTACAAGAACCATTTTAATGAAATTATCTTTGTTAATTTTAACGTTTTATTAATTTAAATAGCTCTCAATGAATAAAAGGGTTAAGAGCCTTGACTAGGTGTTAGTGTCACAATAATAAAATTCTTATATATTTAAAACATAAAAATACAAACGTTTCGGCCTTTCTCTAGGCCATCTTCAGTGTATAAAATAAATAGAGTATAAAATATAATTTAGATATAAAGTCAAAAGATAAAAAGATAAAAATCGCTCGCAACGCAAATCATAACAGCTGTAAAGTGTGAGCCGTTTTTTTCGGATTTTGTGTTGTAGAGGTGGTAAAGATGACTTCGACTTTTACCACCTCTACAACACAAAAATTTATATCTCGACGACGATCTGTCAACCTACAGCAGCTAATAAATCCGAAAAAAACGGCTCACACTTTACAGCTGTTATGATTTGCGTTGCGAGCGATTTTTATCTTTTTATCTTTTGACTTTATATCTAAATTATATTTTATACTCTATTTATTTTATACACTGAAGATGGCCTAGAGAAAGGCCGAAACGTTTGTATTTTTATGTTTTAAATTTTAAATATATGAGAATTTTATTATTGTGATACTAACACCTAGTCAAGGCACTCTAGTCAAGGCACTTAGCCTTTTTATTCATTGATTGTTATTCGTCAGAGCCTTATTCTATTATTAAATAGCTTTATATTTATCTATTTCTATTTCTTTCATTTTACTTAATTTAAAGATTTCTTTCTCTTTAAATTACTAGTTAAAATCGATTTTTTATAGTCAAAAATATGAACATTTATAATAGTGTGCATAAATGTATTGTATATCTCAATATTTTTATTAAAAGAAAATTTATTCTAATTAAGTTGAAAAATTTGGACCTAAAAGAATATTTATTAGTTTTGCAATATCCAAAAAGATCGTAAAATAGAAAATTACGCTTTTATTGTCTAGCTATGACGAGATAGGAACGAAAGACCTACCAGTTATGATCGATTATGTACTCAGTAACACAAAACAAAAGACTCTACGCTATGTCGGTCACTCAATGGGGACTACTACATTATTTATTTTATTATCCACGAAACCAGAATACAATGTGAAAATAAAATTGGGTATCCTTCTTGCTCCGGTCGGTATTTGGAAAGAAATATCTACCCCGGTGGAACATATTTATAATAGAATACCAAAGTTAAAGGTAAAGAGATGTCAAAATTGTATAAAAGTATATTTTCCATGTATACAGTATAAATTTTATATTAGCATTGGATTAATGAAAAAATAATGTTTATTAGCACTATTTTGTCATTATTTTTATTATTAATATAATTATAATTAATAACGTTATGTACAGACCATTTTTAGTAAATAATTAGTTGAATAAAACATTATTTTTTATAATATTGTATATTTTATTGTGAGTTTTTTATATTAAATAGTCATTTATAAAATGTTTTGCTATCGTATACTTAATAGCAACCATTAAGATTTTTACTTTGTGGATTTTTCATAATTGAAAAAAATTTCGATTTACTCCAAAGTGTTTAACAAAGTGATTACGTTGATTATGTAAATTAAATCTTGTTATTTCTAAATCTTTTTTAGATTTTTTTATATTTCTTATAATCACACATTAATATTTGTTCAATAGGGATTTTTAGATTCCAACGGAATATATGAAATAGCTACCTTGTCATCAAAGAGCATCTCTATCGGAAGAACACTATGTTCAGATACGGCAGTTACCCAGGCTGTCTGCATTGCAATATTTTTTTTGTTATCCGGATCTGACCCAGCACAACTTAACACTGTACGTTATATGTATATCTCTAATCTCGAACTTAGCACCAGTTTGCTAATTATAGTATATTGCTACTGCTTTTATTTTTTAGGACTAACAGTTACAACAGTAGTTTAGTAAAAATTATAAATACAGTTTTATTTCTTAATATACAACACAATTATTTTTACTGATATTTATTGCAGACGATGTTACCAGAAATATTATCACATTTCCCGAGCGGCGCTTCCGTACAGACATTTCATCATTTTTACCAAAATATTGCTACACGTGAGCGATCCTCTCATCTTTAGAAATACAATAATATAAATTAAGATGTTAATTATGAAAGAAGAGATATACGCGTTAAAAGTATCTAAAATCTTGGTTATTAATATTCAGTTTTTATGTTTACTTTCTTCTTATTATTTTCATTAATAAAATAATTGTCCTACTAGTTAGTCTTTTTAGTAGATTAGTCGCAACGTGATACTTTACATTTACTTAAAATTTAAATTTGTACTTTTTGTAAATATCTTTTAATTTTAATTGCATATTTATGTAGAATTTAAATTAAAGTAATTTATATTGATTGTTTCAGAAAAATTTCAAGCTTACGATTATGGATATTTTAACAATTACAAGCAATATGGACAGTCAACCCCTCTGATTTATGATCTTAAGAAAGTTACCGCCCCCATGGCTTTATTTTACGGCGACAATGATCAGCTTGATCTAAAATCGGTAAGTTCACTTACTCATTGATGCATTTTTATAAAAACTTGACTGAACTTTTCGATAGAAAAATATATGTATATCGCAGAAAAAGGAAATAAAATTTTATAAATTATATAGCATGTACAGCCTTGGCCAAAAATATTTGCAACTTGTGTGAAACCTCAATAACTTTAAAATACTTTACATTCAGGTTAAATAAACAATATCCGTTGATGACTTTCAGTTTCTTTATAACAATTTATGTTGTATCTCACAGTATTATGACAACATTTCACTCTTTTTGCGATATTCGTGTTTTATTTTTTCCTTCCTCAAAAGCAATTGTATTTTCAGACGTTTAGCTAAATCCAATTTGCACGTTTTTGGCATTTTTGTAGCAAAATAATATTATCCTTTAGAGTAAGCCACCACAAGTTGAAGATTATTGAGCAATGTGCACACTGCCGATACGCAACAATATACAAAATAGTCGGTTAGAGTCAAAAGAAGTTACATTTCTAAGAATTGAGGGAGTGGCAAATACTTTTGGCCAAGGCTGTAGTTCTTTGATAGACCTTTATTTGTTTCACGCGAGCTACTTAGATAAAAGATTGAAAATATTTTCTTTATATGATTTTTTTTTTACGATATTATCAGAATATCTTTCCTCGCTTTCTTCCTCCCACCTGCCTTCTTTTTCTTATTCTATTCCTTAATCTTAATTTTATGTACGCATGTATGTGCAAAGAAACCTTCTAGAAGATAATTGCTTACATTTCTCATTATAAATTCAGGGATTTTTACTGATCGTATCTGGCAATTAAAATTGAGTTTTTTATATTATATTAAAGCAGTAATTAACAAATTCAGGGATTTTTACTGACCGTATCTGGCAATTAAAATTCTTATTGCGAAAAATATTACCCCAGCCAGGATTCGAACCTGGGACCTCCCTACAATCCGTGACGGGCGTCGCGGATTGTAGGGAGGTCCCAGGTTCGAATCCTGGCTGGGGTAATATTTTTCGCAATAAGAATTTTAATACTGCTGGCGACTATTAAGATTAATCTTACTAGTTTTTCATTATAGTTATCAATAATTTTTGTTTCTCATAATCTTTTTCCCAGAGCGTTCTCGAGACATCCAAGCATCTACCGAACATTATTCTACTGGAACAAATTCCGTATAAATTGTTCACCCATCTGGATTTTCTATGGGCCACCGATGGAAAAGCTCTATTATACGACCGTGTAATAGAGGTACTTGAGGAGTTGATATTTCGCAGACTGTGTCAATCTATGAATAGTTTGACTTTCTGTTGAAAAATTTATTTACTTTTGGATTATAATAATGTTTATAATCCAATAATAGAAAAGCTTATACTAAATTACTGGCTGAAAAATATGCTGCAAATTATCCTTTTTTGACAAACATTTAAAAATATAATATTATTGCATCATCCCAGCAACGCCGTGTTTCTGCCGGAAGAATTTTTTCTAAAAACCTGGCAATATATTAGCTATAATAACAATAAGGCATTAAGATATGTATAGTATGTAATTGATTGATTAAAGATAATATTGAGTAAATAAGTATACTTAAATGATATATTTTTTACTTCTTTGTGACAAATTCTAAAGTGTAATTTATCAACTGATTTTGTCACTGTTATTAATAAATTTTTCTTGTACTTTGATTGTAGGTGCGTCTTCAAATATGCTATTATAAGCACTTGTAAATATATTAAATATAAATTGTATATATATTGTGAATATATCTGTAATCTTATTATTATTCGTTTAGTTATTGAACTTTGTATACCACTGTATTACAATAAGTAGATACGCTTTTTGTTTCAATTCCGATTTGTGATTAATTCGTACTTGCATTGACTGAAAATTCTAAAAGAATAATTGCCTTAGTTTCTGGAGTTGGTGACAATGTGTTATTAGCCGATCAATGAATAATAAAAATTGACAATGTATTTTGTCATAATTTACAGCAGTCACGTATAAAGGACTTTAGTGGAAACTTGCAGAATTTACTGAGAATTACGACAATGCGTTCGAGTTAATTTTCTCAATTGTTTTAATAATTATTCATTATACATATATCTACCTATACATGTACATTTGCATATACAATAAATATTATTGCTCATTTTATTTAACGTTTATTTTTACTTTTGTATAATAGATATCATGGCAACGCGAACGGATATGACACTTACAGTGCCAATATTAACAGCAAAACAATCATTACTTCAACATTTCTAGGACGATGTTATGTATTATGTACAGTGTGACATACAGTTATGTATTTCAAAAGTCATATTCCTTTCGATTGAAGTCTCATTTAAACCAAACTGGCAGTGCCAATGTTAATGACGACGTTGTCAGCATTTCGCTCGTAAACTGTTAGATCGTGTCGCCTTGGTTGTTCCAACAAGGCAGCGAGTTGTTCCCCACTTGTGAATGAGCCTGTCGAAGGTGACAAGATCACGTCACATTCCAGTTGGCCTGCAACGAGATGAGAGCAGGTCTCTGTATAATATTTTCTTAATGTATCAATTTTTAGCGACAACAAAAGTCCCAACATATAATTTAGAAATTCGAATTAATTCGGAATTTCTGAATGAATCATTTCATACATATTTGAAGTACATTTCATTGCTCAACTAAAATAATCGCACTGTCTTTTTATTTACCTGATAACGAGGGCGATGCGCCTTTGCTCGAGCCATACATGCGTGTGCTGTATCCAGAATCGTTATGAGTGTCGTGAAGAGGCGGTGTCGGACTGTACACGGGATTACGTGATCTGTACGGCATTCTCGCGATACTGTCATAAGGCACGTCTTTGGAGATGACCTTTCTACAGTTCATCTCTTTGTATGCTTTCGATTGTTCAACGTCATCTTCGCCTTCGCTGCTCTCGCTCTCGTTATCTGCGACATTAATATCGTTTAGGATAGAGGACAGATTATTCGAGTCAGAGGCGTCGAATCAAATTGCTCGTCGAGAGCAGCGTGAAAAATCGATATGTGTCTTGTGAAATGTTAGAAAAACATTTTATTATATATTCAATTTCTAAAATACATTAAAGCGAATATATTGTTTTGTTCCCCGCAGCTGTACCGGGCTGCGCCAGTTTTTTTATGATCTCGTTAACTCTAGCGTATTTTGTTATTCAGAAGACGTTATATCACCTTGAGAATGTACCCTCTGATTTTGCGAGCACTTGGTATGTTCATCTAGACTGGCCTGTTCACTGCCTCCGGAGCAAATTCTTCGCCAACCATTATGCATATCAGGTACTTGCTGAAACCGCTTGATCATCTCATGGACGCTGCGGCGACCGTTCCACTCCGTCATACTCCCGTCGCTAATCTTCTGGATCTTATTTTCATCCACGGACATGTTCATGCTGTGCATGTCATACGACACGCAACTCTTAGAAAAAAGAGACAAACGTATTTAGATTAACTTTTATCACTTTCATTTCTCCATGTACATTATTTTAAGATAAGATAATTAATCAATTATTGGAAGTTTTTATTATTGCAAAGTCTTTTATTCTAACAAAATGACGCATTGTCAAGCAATTAAATTTATTAAAAGATTTTGCAAAGTGTCTGCTTCAAATTTCGTCAACAGTATACCATTATAGATGTTTAAGAAATTATAGTTTATTATACTGGAGTGTAGCATGTTATATTAGTATAATTACATAATTTAATTTATGAATGAAACATGACAGCAGAGACCGAGCAGAATGTTGCTCAGATTATAACAGCGGATTCTTCGCTAACGAAACACGAGTGAACACGAACGCAATTAATGCCGTGGTCTATCGCAGTTTTCCACTCAAAACTACTTTATCGGCAAACTGCTAACGAACTGATAATAATTTCCTTACCGGGTTCTTTGAAAAACAACAAGGCAAAAAATAATTAATTAAATTACAATTTAAAATCGCCACAGAGAACCATTAATGTACAATTACTGTTTTATATAATATTTAATATAATTCAATCTTACTCTCTGCTGACGTCTCCCCTTCACAGGAACGGAGTCTGTCGGCGCTATGTCTAAGGACGAGGCTCCACCCTGTCTAATGACTCCATCGAACGTCTCGTTCAATTTCGGAGGGATGTCCAGCACTCTGAGCGCTGATTTAGCTACTCCGGATCCCGAAGGTAAGTCTCTCATGGACGTGCTAAGTCTAGGTATAGCCGGTATATCGAGATCATCTAAACTTCCACGATGAACTGGTGTTTCTCCGGGAATCTCGAAGCTGCGATCCTGCGGTCGGTCATCCAACAGATCCTCCAGAGACCTTGTTCTCGTTGGTAGTATCACTTCCTGACTGTAATTGGTTTTCGCTGGCCTCTCGCTATATCTACCCCGCCCACCTCGTTGTAGACGTTGCTGAAGATGCGAATACCTCTCGTCGCACCTGGAGCGCTCCTCCTGAACGCACCTAGTCAGCTCCGAGATTTGTCCCCTGGTCCTCCTCTCCAGATTGGCCACTTTCATATCCAGCTTCTCGTGAGCTTGATCGATGTGTGCTTTCAACTCGGCCTTGTCCCGTTCCAGCTTCGCCTCCATATGTCGGAAAAATGGCGCGCAATAACAGGTGTATCCCACGCCCACCGGGCCCTTTCTGATATTGCCCGCCAGGTCCAGGTAGTACTGTTCACCCCGCCCTAAAGGGTCAGAGGGTAGAGAATCTAGACGGGGTTGAGGGAACGCTTCCGGGTCCGGATAGTAGTGGCAGCCATAGGGCGACCATTGCCGACCCATGATAGCTTTTTCAAAGCGGACTTTGTGCTGCTTTACGTTGGATTTGTACTTCTTTCGGTCTTTCTTCGAGCTGCTCCCGCCGCCACCGCTAGTACCACTTCCGGTCTTTTCTCGCTTTTTGTCCGACTTCATTGCCTTACCTGATAAAATGTTCAAAGCAATAAAATATATTAAATAGCTCGTTGATAATTTCATACAAACTACTTCATGCATAGATTCTTTGCAAAATAACATCTGCACTGGCGTATATGTTCAGGAATAATAGTGTCATTCTTTGCAATGCAATTAACTGAAGCTAATTTAGTAATTAAACTTTATTCTTACCGTCGTCTATTTTGCCATCTATCGAGTCACCCTCGCGGCTTTTGCTGCGTGTCCGGCTTTTGCCGCGTGCCTTGGAAATAATTTCCAAGATTTCGGTATGAGTCTTACGGCGGGCAATATCCTTTGCCGTTTCGCCTTGTTTATTCCGTAGACTTCGATCACAACCAGCTTCCAGGAGAATGCGCGTCAATTTCCGACGACCCATCGCTGCGGCTATGTGCAAAGCAGTGTCACCATTCTAGAAAGCGCAAACAAATTATTTGTGTGGCAAATGAATCAATATAAGCGTCATACATCAATTAATTGCTAAATTATTTCTCAACATAGTAACTTAAGCAAATTATTAACTAGTTTTCCTTGTAATTGCCCGATACGATGATTGCAATCTCTTGAAAGAGCTCAAATAATGACTTTCAGGTTTATATCGTCTTTCAAAGACGACATTTTAAAAGTGAAACATACGTACGAAGAAATCAACCAAATTTTTTATTTACTAATTAGGAGCGATTAGAAATTGGCAAAAACATAACAGAAAGCGAAATATATTGTAAGAATGTCGTGAATGTATATACTTTAAAAAACAGAAGGAGGGGTTTAAAAATTAGACAAACGATAAAATATTTAATTTAAGTATTACTAAATAACTTTTGTGACTAATATAAAGATAAAAAACTTCTAAAAATTTTGATTAAGTAATAAAAATTCATAGAAAGAACGTAAAGGAAAACAGTACTAAGAACGTATACGAGTAATGAAATATTTGAATCCACGATAAAAAAGCATCCGTAAATAAGAGCAACGAAATATTATTTAACAGAAATCTCATACTTACTTTATTTTGATCAGACACCTTGCACAGAGCTGAGATTAGTATACGCATTACGCCGGCGTGGCCATAACGTGCCGAGGTATGAAGCGGAGTATCACCATACTGGAACAATTAAATTCAAAGATTTTGAACTTATTAAAGGATAAATATAATTCGTGACACTCTGTAGAGCCGTAACTTTTCGTTTTCCATACTTTTCATTATTTCTATAGTAATCGCAGTATACTTTGCAATATTATTACCAACTATTACAAACGAAATTTTCACCTAAAAAATATTATTATCGCTCTTAAACTGTTTATCATGTTCCACATGATTTCAAATGTGCCATCGCGCATTTTACTTTCTGCATATTTATTATTATTTTACATTATTATCTTTCTATATTTCTATGAAATTTCGCAAGATTGTACTATTGTATGCAGTCTCTGGGTTCAGTTCTAAAGGTTCGGCCTCCCTTATCTTCCGATCCACGCGCCGATAAACACGATAAAGCAGTTAGAAAAAAAAAAGAATCGGTAGATCGCTCACGTTGTTCTGAAGATCGGGATTGCTGCCGGCTAGGAGGAGTTCTCGACAGCTTTGATTATGGCCGTTTTGACAGGCAAGGTGAAGCGGTGCAAATCCGGCGAGATTCCTGGCGTGCAGTGGGGCCCGTTGGGTCCCGAGGGCCTTCGCCAGAACCGCCACGGTCCGACTATAACCACGCCATGATGCCTCGTGCAGTGCCGAGTTTCCATGCTGAAAACACGCAGACGTATTCATCGACGGTCGCTCGGTGCCCGGCCCAAACTATAAGCTGTGTCTCGGAAGAGGCACGGATCAATCCCAGACATGGAATTTATATAACTGTTTATATAATAATCCTCGAACTTTTAAACATATAGAACCCCGTATCAGTACGTTCCGCCATAGCTCTTCTAGCTGTACCTTTCAGAGAAAGAGAGATCTCAAACGGAAATTATCTCTATTTCCTATTGCAGAGGATAGATCGAGAGTCATTGAAAATCTATTTGGTTTACATTTTTCTTATTTTCCACTTTGCTTCTCTTGTTTCCGGCACAAACAAATGAAGAAAGTTTATGTAATTAATTTGCGAGGCTTATTCTTGAAATCTACATTAGGAAATTGTGCTATCCTCTTCTTCAGAAGAAGAAAGAAGAAGACTACTGTTTCTCGATAAATTGCAATTAGAAAACTGCATGCATAACATTAAAAATGTAAATTTCGTTCCCACTGTCTCTCCCTCCTCGCGCCCTCTTTCTTTTCCGCTCTTGGTATCGGTTAGAAATTTTTTAATATAAAAACGCAATCAGGATTCACATGAATTTGTAAAGTTAACTTTTCTACGACACCCTGTATATCCTGAATACATGTATGAATATCTTCGACTGGTGTTTTACTTCATGTTCTGTAAGTAGCAACGTGTAATATCCGTTAATAATGGTCGTTATCATTAGTAACTAGTAACACTAGTCAGTCCGTGCAGAGCAAATGCGGCGGCAATTTAGTATGTTTTCTGGGCCTCTATTATCTTTTTCATCGCAATCTCAACAGTTATCCCCGTCCGATGCTACATTTAGCGTTCAATAGCACCATTTAATTTCAGTTTTTCTTTATACACTACAAGATGAGCCAAAGATTTGCTATACTTTACTAAATCTGTTTTATCCAATTTGTAAATAATCTTTAGAAAGTTGGTCTCTCCAGCTTTAACTTCACATGTTGAATTTAAAATTAGAAATAGAAATTTTTTATGAATCTTTTATGGTACATGAATTCGCAATTCATTAAAAATTACAAGTATAAGCTATTTACATCCTGCATTGACTCGCATTGGCCATTCTTGTTTCTTGTTTAGTTTTAATGAGAGTCCTACTTTAACTCTAATGTTAAAAAATTTTTTATAGCAATTGTGCAAACAGCTCGTTAAACTTAAAGGAAGGAGCATACTTGGATGAAGAAATAAAATATTCCATACTGAGGAAATACCAACTTCTCCAAAAAAGTACTTTTTTATAAAATATTGTAATTTTTGCGATCAACTGTTTCAAAAAATTAAAAATTTTTAGAGGGTGGAAAGCTATGGTGAACCAAGTACGGCGTTGTTAGAGCGACGTCTAAGCTTAAGTCGCGGAATAAACGGCTGTACTTAATTTAAAAACTGTCTTACGACTTGAAAAATATTTCAATTTTTAGTTTTATCGCAATGATATACAATTAAGGCAGCCCTCCATTCGTAATGTCGGTTTTCTACGAAATTTATCACGTTGCTAAATTAAAATCCCCATCGGTTCGCCAACGACTTCACAAAAGTTGCCATGACATGCCGCGCGCACAGCGCGCGGTCGCGCAGCTGGTGCTCACAGAACTGGTGTACGGTACACGGTGTAGCGCAACAAAGGAAAAAGGCGGATGAGGCAAAAGAGGATGACCGAGAGACTTACAACCGCTCGCCCATACTCGGCGAACAGTCCGCTGGTCGATGAACCGTGCCATGCCACTCGCGACAGCATCGCCGCACACATTTAACCCATACGTGTACAATGCTACCCGGTATATAGGGTGTCTCGTTGGACACTTTGAAAACTTTACTGAAATAACTTGATCGTGCTAATTATTGCTGTTACAAACTCGGATAGTAAATATAATAATAGTAAGTTGTATAATTGTTATGTCAAGATACATACATTTGTATATAGGTACTGCATATGTGTAAAAAGAGACTTGATCAGAAAAATATTTAGTGTCTTACATATTTTAATAATCACACGTGACTCGGAAATTATGAGAAATGCAGCACTTTAAACAAGAAATTCCTAACTTCAGGTGAAGATAATTTAAAAAGATATTAGTATGATTTGCTGCAGTTTAAGTCAAGCTTCAACGGAAAGAGAAAGGCAACGGAAAAGGAGAAGAAAAAGTTTCAGAGAACCAAAAATTTTTAAGACAATTTTTGATTCTCTGAAACTTTTTTAAACGAGCCTTATTTTTCAAATTCTTCAACAAAAGAATATTTTCTTTCTGCATAGCTTATTTCTTTTCTCCAACTGCATAAAAAAAGATATGAAACGATGATCTGGGAAAACGCCTGATTCATTTACGATTCATTTACGATTCATCATCAAGAATCTCAATTACAGATTTAATCTCTCGCCCTATGATTTTAAAGCGCAATATAAATAAAATTTTTGCATGTGTTTTAATTATAATAATAAATTTTATGAAATTTGCAAAATAATTTATTTTGAATTATTTTCAAATTTTCAAATATTAAAAGGCAGACAAATTTCATTAAATAAGTAATCGCGTGGAAAGGCAATCGATTTGCATATGATTTATAATATAAGTAAAAGTTTTAAATGCATACGTCTGCTAATTAAATAATATTAAATTTTACAATATTTTTAAAACAACTCATAAATTCCTTTTTCAATTATTTTTATTGCAAATGTAAAATAAAATTAATTAAAAAAATGGTTCACATGCATTTCTCTAAACACACACACACACACGCGCGCGCGCGCACACACACACACACACACACACACACACACGCACGCACACAGAGCGCGCGATTTAAGTATACACTTCCCCATAAACATCTATTGAAATTTTAAACATTTTTACATGAATATTAACAAATTATATAATTAAAAAGTGAATACTTTTTATTTTAAAAGCATTTGGCATATTATACGTTGTGCGCATTGATTTTTACGTGTAGTAAATATCAAAACTTAATTCGAATCGTTATTTGCAATTGAATTATTAAATCGCACGACAACGGGAAGCAGTCGGTACAACTAAATTCGTTCTTAGCGCTTAGTCGAGTCACATGTCAGGATGGCCGAGCGGTCTAAGGCGCCAGACTCAAGGTTGTAACCTTACCCGTCTATGACGGGTGTGTCGGAGGCTTCTGGTCCTCTCTGAGGGCGTGGGTTCGAATCCCACTTCTGACAAATTTTTTTTACTTTTTTCTTTTCCGTCATTCGCACCACATTATTACTTTAATACCATCGTCTTGTCGTCCGAACGTCCCATTGTGACGAATCGCGGACAATTTCGAATAGCGCAAGTTCAAATCCAGCTAACTTGAGCAATCTTTTTTTTTTTAGTATTTTATATTTTTATACGCTTTCTTATCGCATAAAATATCAGTGCGCTTTCAATTATATTTTATTGTTGCATTTATGTATTTTAAATTATTATCTTACACACACACACACATTACAGGGAAATGAGATAGTAAAGAAAAGTCCCCTATTATGAGATTGCGGAGTTTCTGCTAAATTACTAGGCGTCATCTGTTGGTTCCACCGTGAATTTATTGCCTTTGGGATCAAATCCGTTTAGCGGAAAATTGATTGTTAGTTTGTGCAATCGTAGCGACAAAAGATTTGTGATTAAAGTTGGACGTCGAAAATCTGCTATCGCGTATTAAAATCTTATCTCATAACAGAGGACTTTCCTCTGCGTACCTTTTCGCTTGAGTTCTTTCTACATTTAAATTAGACAGTCTTCATAAAGAAAGAAAGAAATAATTAAGAAAATACAGCCGAAAAGTTTATTGTAATGATTCAGTTGTGATGATTTAATTTTCAACAACGCCGGTTAGATTAACGAGCTAAGCACACTGATAAAAAAATATCTTCATCCAAAAAAATATTACTTTACTCAAGAAAATTATTCATTACGTGGCTCCTATTAGCTGATTAACTTAAATTTAAAAAATAATAAACAAATTAAAACATACATTGCCTTAATTTAAGCATTCATTAAATATCAAAGAATAGATAATTTTAAATTAAATATATATTGTACATTAATAAAAAATTTTGTTTTAATCCTAAAAAATTTTTACTAAGATGTAATTTTCACAGCGAAGAAAATTGAATTTCTTATTTAACAAAAGCAATTATTTCATTTAACAAATAGCATTCTATATCTCATGAAATATTTATTTGAATGTAGAAAATGTAATGATTTAAGTTAATTTACTTAATATAATACATAGATTTATTTAAAATTTTACGCTATCTTTAAATAGAATAAATATTTACTTCAGTATAAAAAATTTTGAAGTAAATCCATTTACTTAGTTAAAAAAAATAGTTTTGTCATTGCACCTGAACGCTTAATCGCGGCGATACCGTCGGTCCGTCCTGTTATTTTCTGTTGCTTAGACAGGCATGCGAGTCTCGTCGATAGATATTTAATAACGTTGATACCAGGTACCACACGGTGAACACCGCTGTTCATTCAAGGTCACGCTGTAATAACGGATATCAAGTGTCCAGGTACGTAACTACGCCGGTTGTGTACAACCACGCTGTCGCACATTCGCGGGCATAAACGCTTCTCCCACGCCTGCGCTCGCCGGGTATATCCGGCGGGACGTTGCCGCGTTGAGGAGCGTTTTAATGTATTCACCCCTCCTATGAGGAGGAGAATCGGACCGGGCATGCTAATTGCCCGTGGAACAATAGTGGGATTCCTTCGGCCGGGCATGCGATTCCCCGGCCAGGTTGTATCGTACATCGGGAATAATTTCGTTTTATTTCAGCCCACGTATGTGTATGCGCGCAACATGAGCGCGTATTCCGGTGCTTTTTACGAGTCGTCTCGTGGCCGATGTTCGATATCCAGCCGCGACGGCCTAGCGACGCTACGACGTACGTGCGAATAAAAGTATTTTCTTCTGTTAAATTACGTCTTGGGCTTTCGTTCGTCGTTCACGCGACGAGCATTTTGTTAATATCACGTGCGACCGTTGTCAGTCTACAATTATTGATTATTAAATAAGATTATTGGAGTGGAAAAGTAAATGCGCGGAGGAATTTCTTTGCGCGACCCCACGTACGACAGTTTCCAAAGAGGTATTTTTCAGTAACTCTGCTTGTGCAAATTGTAAATAAATGCAGGATGTAAAGTAATGCGTGCCTACTCATTTTAATACAAGTAGCACCGCTGTCTAATTATAAAACTGTAATTATGTTACAATTATTACAATTGTAATGTGTTAAAGAAATATTGATTTATTTATATCACTCGGTACAATTGATAATTCATTAGTTTGAAATGTCAGAAAGAAGAGAGACATGAGATATGCACATTTTATGAGAAATTGCTAAATAATCTTCACATCTAAATATTTTATCAGTAAAAATCATTATTCACCAGCGAACGCTTCTCCTTCCGATATTTTGGTCATTGCGTGACAAATTATTTTCTCTTTTAATTTTTCTCGTTAAAGTAAGCACAAGGTGGAGATATTAATGTACAAACAAATAACTATGTCAGGAGTATTGGTTTTCATAAAAGTTGATCATAGGTCTTCATGTATAGGGTAGCTACCCCTTATAGACCGTGTGGCCTAACGGATAAGGCGTCGGACTTCGGATCCGAAGATTGCAGGTTCGAATCCTGTCACGGTCGGTATCTTTTTTGTATCTTTTTTTTAGGAAGATACGACCGATCAGACAGCTAGATAAGCAAAAGTAATACGTGAGAGGTATATACGAAGGGATAAATATGTTGTAAACGAACGCGGAAAATTAAAGAGGGAAAGAGCACGAGTTAGTCTTTACGGTATCGAATTGATATCAACCGAATAATTATTATACAATAGAGTGTACCTCTCCTAGAACATTTTTACAGTTTTTCACATTTACCAAATTTGCCATCTACATGTAATATAAAAAATTATTGTCATAAAAATACCCAAGAATTTATTATCAGTTTCGTTTACTATCAAACTTATATGGTTAATTTCTTATTTTTTACCATTTTTCTCGTGCGATTATGGTGACGGCATTAATTTGTCCATAATTATTTACAATTTTCGATATCTCCTTGCAGTATTTTAGAACCAAAAAGGTAGTTAAAATTTCACGCTATTTATAATATTCGATACATACTTTTCAAAAGTGAAGATGCTAAAGGAAATTGACATCAACACATAAATGAAGATTGATATAACTTTCTAAATTAATTCTATAGTTGCGAAAATTGTATATTTTTAAAAACTCTAAATACTTGACAATTTCGCCAGGCTTCATGCTTGCCCAATTTCTCTAAGCTTAAAAGAAGCAAGATGTTTAATTTCTTACATCTAAATAATTCATTATTTTGTAAAGAAAAATAGGTATTAGCATAACTGTTATTAATGCAGAGATATTTTTTATTTTAAATTAATTTGTACGTTTTGTCTTTATTTTAAATTAATCTACTGTGTTGGATATCATTTTTTAGTAAAACAAATGGCAACAGACCAAGCTGAGAACGAAAAAATTCTCGATATAGCCGTTAATTTCAATTTATTTGAATACTACAATCAATTCTGTCAGAAAACATGTAGGTTTTACTTGTGCGAGATTGCTTTTATGCAAAGATTACTCGCTATTTTCCTCTTCCATTCTATGTTTAGAAACATTCAGTATTGTATCCCGAAAATTCGATAGTTTCTTATTGTTGTTTGCTTAAACTAATAATCTCTATATTCTAAAATATGGGAAAATATTTAATAAAACAGAAAATTTATGCAGCACTACTCACATCGTCAGCGGCGCTAACGTCGACGCCCTGCAGCAACAGGATCTCGCACACTTCCACATGACCACCTGCCGCGGCCAGCAATAGAGGCCCCCGGCCATTCTGAAACACGACAGGAATCCTGAATATCTTCGCACGACCGTGCGAGCTCGATAAAACTTACTAATTAAGAGCTGTGCACCGAAAACATTCAAAAATAAATCTCTTCTGGTAATGCCTGATAAAATTTCTTAATCAACTAGATTTAATTCCTTTAGTACAAATTAACGTGGAGCAAAAATTTCTTTTTCAAAGTTAAACCGTTCAATACAATTTTTATATTATTTACACTAAACAAGGATTAGCTTTTTCATCTTTTCCACGACTCATTAGTTCGCAATAACCATCTGAATAATTAAAAAAGTTTTTGAAAATTATTTTAAAATAAAATGTACAAATATATGGTACAAAGTTGTGAGAAAAATAATATGTCATCATTTACGAGGTGAAATCTTATTAGTTTTAACCAGATCTTTTTATTTTAAATTTACAAATGTATTGTTACTGTGAGAGCACTTTTGAAATTAGCATTACATATCGCTTTCTGAAGAAATGATTAATACATCGAAATCGATGCAATGCAACATTGTTTCAAATAATTTCAATTATTTAAATAATTATTAATTATTGAATAACCAAAGTGCAAGCAATCTTAAGGGACACGCGGATTAAGCGGGTGGTCCATTCTTTCATATTCATTAATGCTTTAGTCAAAATGTATATCGTACGAGAGCTTATTTGCATTTTAAATCTAATCTAACCAACGTAGCTATGCTTCATGCGGAATCATGCTACATATGAGAGTGAGATAATTAATAGATGAAATTAATATATTGCTGCCAGTCGCCCTCGAAGCCGTTAATAAAGTTTTCCAGTCAGCATCGCGAGTAATTACAACCGGAATTCAATTTAACGCCTCACGGTAGTCTTGAACCTTCTTAATGATATCAATCAATTTATTGAGAGTCGTTTTTCAACTTCGTTCTTCCCGATCCATTTTATTCCTTCAAGGTTTTCCAAAATATGCTTATATAAACAAAAGTATTAAACGTAAAAAGTAATACAAAGTGTAAATACAAAAAAAAAGGTTTTCAGCAAATATTTCAAGCGGACCATCCTGTTTGTGTATGCGCATGTGTTTGTTGCGACTAAAACTTTGAGAGTTAAAAACATACTTCGTCAGGCAACGGTTTAACGTTTTCGTTGAGCAAGCGTGCAACTCGATCAACGTCACCATGAGCAGCTGCCTCGCGCAACTTTTCTGCCATTCCAATCGCACACCTGTAACCAGAACAATACGTATCACTTTAAATATAGGGAATAGCTTTCGAAATTTTTTTGTAATTTTTATTCTTCGACAGAGACACTTGTGTTGTTTTCAAATACAAAAATTATATTTACAAAAATTGTACATTACAAAATATATAAAATGATCCATTATTTAGAATATTTTTATGTAATTTTGTAAAAAAATGCGCGCTCAATAACTGCACTTTACGTGCCTCATTTTATAAATAACAGATCCTCATTATTTATCGAATTTTATCAAGTTATACATCAAGAATTATTTGACGCCAGCAAATGACTAACAATGATCAAGCTTCTAATCGACCATGACTGGCGATGTGTTTTTAACACAGAAAATTTATTGCGAAAAATATTACCTCAGCCAGGGCTTGAACCTGGACCCTCCCTACACTCTAGGCGGTCCAGGTTCAAACTCTGGCTGAGGTAATATTTTTCGCAATAAATTTTCTGTGTTAAAAACACATCGCCAGTCATGGTCGATTAGAAGCTTGATCGTTGTTTATCGAATTAGATAAAAAAATCATAAATTTTTATGCTTTAAAGTTTACAGACTTAAAAATAACATACAAGTAATCCACTTTTTAATAGTGTGTTGTTATTGTTATATTCTTTCGCGTTAGCGAGTTTACGGCTTCACGAAATTGGCGTTCGTGAAAACGAACAGAACGATAGAAACTGAATGGAGCACGAGCATCATACGATTTTACATGACGGGAGTATAAAATCTATTTGTTGCATTTATAAAGATTTAAATAGAGATGATATGCTTGATAGAGATTATTGCTGGGATAAATATATTCAAAGCAACAATCAGAGTTTGCATGGGAAGATTGGAAAAGATGCGCTTTTAAAACCGAGAAACTTAAAAATTGTTAAACTTTGCTACGTGTACCACAAATCTTCTGGTAAAATGTATCTTATAAACACTTTATAGTTTGCTAAAATAAATTCTTAAACAACAATCTCGTCTTCAAGTGTCCAAGCTGATTTAAATCTCAAAACAAACACAAAATTCAAACGTAATTTATCTACGGGGATAAACGCGTTGAGGTTTAAGAAGATACAAACTACGAAAGCGTCCAATGGAATTCTCGTTAAGAAACAATCAATTTCTCTTTCTCTGGAATCAAGGGGAGAATCCGTGGGTGAAGTTCGTGGTTTTTCAGTACCCAGTATTTATTTTATTTCCTGCACTCGCGTCGTATAATCCGTGTAACGTGCGGACAGTAAATTATCCCGTGGCATTGGCAGTGGCGTGGCAGTATATAATCTAGGATCCGAAGTGCGTTCGCGCTAATGAGATAGACTTACGCTTCCCTGACGGAGCAGGACTCTCGTCGTCCGTTTGTAACATTAATCTCGGTCGTGGTTATTTCTTTATAGCGACTCTCTATAACGACTCCAGAAATAACGTTGATGTGAAGCAATGATAGTACACGGCGGGAGAATTTATGAGCGACTCGTGAAAGTAACGTGAGGTGCGAACTAATATGTAATCCAAGTGAAAACTCTCACCGTCGATGATATCAGAATTTTTCAAACAAAGTAAAAAATATGTAGTAATCCCCCCTCTCTCTCTCTCTCTCTCATGTCACATTTGTCAGATTTGTACGATTATAATGCAATAAGCAAGTCATGAAAACGCAGCGACGTGCGAATTGGTATAAAACCCGATTTACTCTTTATCTTCACCTTAATTTATCGAGATATTCTGAACATATTTTTAAACGTTAATGCTTCAAGGAAGTGACGTCCGAAGATACAGGTTGAGGATTAAGTACAATAAACCCTCGATTTAACAGCCCGAGATATACCGGACATTGATGATACATGAGATTTAACGGACCATTTCGTATCGCATTATAAATAATAATATAAGGACTACTGTGCTACCACTATGATCACGGCAAAATACTCTTCGACTACGTGATCAAGAAGTAATGAATATTATATATCCTTTACCTAGAATTGGAAATGCAATATTCTTTATAATAATTTAACAATTTCAAATTGTGTAGTGCTGTGTCGGAGCCCTTTTTATATTCAAAACAATTAAAAAGAAAAAACTGGTAACATTCAATGCAGACTTTTTGACATTTCAACAGACACCTCTTCGTCTCGATTAGATCGTTAAATCGGAGGATTACTGTATACGAAAATATATGTTGCAATTACGTTTGCTATTATATCGTGGTCAGTGGTCCGATTACGTCTACGCGTACTTCCGCGTCCCACCCTAAAATAATGGGACGCATCCGGTCCATCCTTAACTTATTAGTGATGCAATGCCGTTATGCGTCGCAACACTGAATTCAAATATCAGACGGCGTGTATTGCGGAATCACGCTTCATCGAGTCAAATGCAGATGGGCGCGAACTACTGTACTCACACGCGCGTACACGATGTTTTTCTTATTGACGCAAGCCGTAATTTTCAAATGTGCTTTAATCAAACCATCTGTACTTGACAAATCGCCGGATGTAAATTCGAGGGGCCGAGTTTTCGAAAGAAAATAAAGATTCAAAATTATGACCGTGTATTTTCAAGGTAAATTGAACTGGCTAAATATCTACAGTTAAGTGAGATTACATACAGCACTTGTATCTAAAACAGCGTCTCGGCGGTTGCTTTAATGGTTTCCGTTTTTTTAATCTTAACTGTATGTTTTTATGTGCAAAGTGAAGGAAATTTTCTTTCTTTATTCCAACGTCGTTTCTCTGAATTGATAAATCAGCCTTAAGTGACCACATTTTGAGACTCTTGTAAACCCCTTTCCATGATGTACCTTATAAAACTGATACCCTTTCGTGTTTAAATTCTTTCTTTTATTCCGTTTTATTGCGTCAAAATAAAAACTTGTGAATAACAGCAAATCATGCGTCAGCTAAAGATTTGTATTAACCACAGCACATATTTTACTGAAAATTACAACAAAATAATTAAAATTCTTTCAATTAACTCATTTATTTCATACTCTAGTTTGATGTTACACGGACGTGCACGGATTATCTCTACAGATCGTCTCACTTGATACGAGGTATAATATTACGCGTAATATTTTAAATATAATGATTACATATATTTATATCATCCGCCTTTCCTCCAAAATTATAAACTGGTTCGTACTCCCTCGTACATATGTATAAGGAAGCACGAAGAATATTTTACAGATGGCAACTACTCCCACTCCCTCTTTTTGTTCATATCACGAATCTGATATAAATGGTCGTAGTCTCCTTCTCGATATCGAATAAAAAGACGAAAGGGGAAAAATGCGGTTCTCTCCAATCATCTTGACTCTTCTACACCCTCTTTTTCTACACGACGGAACCTAACTTCAATAACCGGCGGTGCGCCGGACGAAACCAATAATTTTGTCGTGTTTATTTTATGTGTCGATGATGATGCATCTCACGCATCGCAGTATTTCCTGTGTAGCGGATCACGCCGCGATGTTACGACAAGCGGGACCGACTTTTGTATTTTGTTTGCACATGTCTAGAAGCTTGACAGAGCTACTTCCAAATAGACTCAATATGTTAGAATAATATCAATATTAAATTCGGATTGTGCACAGGACATTGAAAAATCATGCGCGAACGAATTTTATTCATTTAAAACCAATTTTTCTCTCGACAAGAATTTGATTAAAAACCCCTCTCAGACTAGTTTTTAATTTTTAACATCAAATATTTTGGCAATTCGCGCTAAAATTCCATTTAAGCAAAATACATTCGTAAAAAGTTATTATTTGTCTAATGGCAACTGGTGTGAAGATTGATTTTAAAAAGTAGATTTTGCTTGTGGCTCGAAGAAAGGAAACCTTTCCAAATCACTATTTACAAGGAGACTTTTTTCTCACGTTTAAATCCTCATGCGATATCTCAAAAATGAAAAATATACCTTTTACATAAGACGAAATATTCTAAAATATATTCTAACGACGAGATTGAAAGGTGTATAGAGAATCTACAGCGTTGCTGAGAGAACGCGAACTCGCTTAAGAACGATCCTATTTGCAAGATGATCAACAGCATCGCTTAACGAAATCACTGTCACGTTTCTGATCAAGCTTTCCCGACCAGCCTAACGACTTAATATTACGCTAATGGTATCAAGGTCGATATTGATTATTATCCTACGCGCAGAAAGCGCGTTGTTGATTAGTCAGACAGAAATTTATAAAGAAATTATAAAAAAAAGAAATTAATCTCCGTCTATCATCGATTACATGTATCCGCCACCTTGATGAAAAGGGAATAAGAAATATACGTGTAGTATACAATTTATGTTGCATTTGTTTTCTTCTTTCTCGGGAAATAATGACAGCGAGATTTGATACCGACGAAACATAGCACGTGAACTTAAATGTGAAATACTTGACGAGATAATTATGTGAGAAAAGCAGTATTCCCCTATAATAACGTGCTCCTCTTGTGAAAACGAAATTGCCATGAATTGAATAAATAAGCATTCTTTGTTGCGTTGCAAAATCGTAAAACTGACACGTGCAATTAAAGACAATTTAATTGAGAGTTTAAAACAAGACGAGCCAATAAAGTACAATAAACATTATTAAAAATAATAATTTTGTAGAAACGTATTCAATATTTTCGATATTCACGGATAATATCTCGTTATTTAATGATACTGTTGAATCATTTTATTTCAATCATACTTTTTTAATAAAGAAGAACAAAATCACAATGAAAAGATTCTTGATGTTGCTTTAAAAAAATTACTTTAGTTGTTATTTATTTAATTGCTCGGTTAAAAAAGTTGGTCATTCTCACACTTGATTAAGGCACAATTTTATGCTCACGTGATTATTCCAAAGAAATGTGATGCGAGAACACAACCCAGGTTCATGACGTTGCGCATTACATCGTACCTGGGAAAAATACCTGACAATTATCTACTCATCTCACTGCCTTTAACCAAACCGACCGTCCCATCTCACACATTCCTGCACATTTTGTCCATTATCTGACGTTACAAGAAACGACTCTGTATCATAATGACGGTGGAGTCGAGTCCACTTCATCAGAGAATTAAATGCACAAATTACATCTGATCTCTCATCACAAAGTGGGTCTGCAGCAAGACTAACAGTTTAATCTATACAAACGACGATTGGGCATATGAACCATTTGTGCACATAAAAAAAAGAGAAGGAATTTAACAAAATTCTTGTAACGTTTTAAATTCGAGTATTAACATCTACCTTAACGTAAAGACGTTGTTCACGAATTTGTGATGTATAATTTTATTATGTTTGTATAATCCATGAAGAAAAAAATATTTTATAAATATAAAATAGATACATCCCTAGTAGCACAATAAATCTAGCATTCCTAATGTTGGTCCAGTATTGTAAGATGGACGCCTTCTCTTATTTAGCCAATGTGTCTATCTAGCAATATTGGTTTAATATTGTATTAGACCAATATACTTATCACATTGTTAAATATTGGCCAATGCACTTTCAATAGAAATCTAATATTATATAATTATTATCGTGCAATATTTGCATTTATTTCGTGGCTAATATTGGCTTTACGTTGGACAATATCAGCCAGTGCATTTCTAATATAACCAACATTGGGCCAATGTTTAACCAATGTTCAGTCCACGTACCGTGCTACTAGGGATTAGATCGTTGATTTGCATTAAATTTGAGAGCGTTAATAGTTCGCGTTTTACTTCGAGGAACACAAACGTGCTTCTATCGATATCGATCAGTATCGCCCTGCCGGAAATAATTCTACAAAATTCTACAAAGAAATGAAATATAACTGCCAAAATCTAAGAAATTCTACTAATTAATTAGTAGTAAATTAAAAAAGTGTTATAAAAATGGACATAAAAATGCTAGAATTGGAACACTTTTGTTAATTTTTGTAATATCTTTTTAATTCTTTAAGATTTTGTTGCATCTCAAATTTTTAAAACTAGTAAAGTTTTGTACTAATTTTTACAAAATTATACATGTATATTTTATATATGACGATTGCATAATTTGCTCGTGGTGCACAGCATTGTTGAACGGGTAGTACCGGCGCCGCCACGTGTGAGCACACACACGTACAACCATGTGCGCGCGCACGAGCAAATACTTGCATCTAACTCGCGCGAAACCGGTATTTGCGCCTTCTAGTAAAACTTTACGAGGATATATAGGGGGCTTCAAACGTTGCAAGCAATTCAAGACGAAACTCCGAGGGTAAATAAGGGCTGATAAACCACATGTACGAAGATTGTGTTAAAGACTACGAAAAAGAATTACAAGTGATAGAAAACAAACTTTTACAAATCAATGCCTGTATATAAAAGAGATTGAACTTTCTGTTTCTATTTGATTTCAGATGAATGTTACTTATAATTGAAATTTCAATGGGACACTCGAGTGCCGAAATACTTTTTGTCGAAAATTAAAGTTTAAAAAGATATAAGAAAGTAAACATAGAAGGAAATGTATACAAATTAAGGAAAAGGTGTTTAAAAAATGTGGCATATTCGATAAAATGTTGATGAAGAAAAGCTCGCATTTGAATATCTAACAGAAAATCCTATTTTGTTGGACGTTCTGTTGTTGTGGAACACCAGGTATAATCAACAAATGAAGCTTCAATACGTTACTGTGGTCATTACACGCCCTTACCACATAAAGGGCTCACAAATACACTCACCGGCCATATACGCTTATCCAGAGGGCGTCACTTGCGAAAGTAATCCTTATAATCCGTATTGAAATCCGTTGGACAGTTCGTCTTTTACATAATCTACCTCCAAGCGAAAAGCACAAAGGCACACATCGCTGTTTTCTTTACAACACTCCGAATGAACTATCGCACAAAAACTTGACCTTCTTGCCGATATCACGCAGCACAAATGTCATTGAGCACCAGGTATAAGGGATCATCGTCAGTGTAATGATACTTGGTTCGATAGAATTGAATTTATAACGAGATTATTTATGGCAACCCACGTCGCAAATGTTAGATTCTTAAATTTTCAGAAAACGGATTCCTCCACTGTAGAATTTCGCGTAGAATAAATGTTACCATCCCTAAATTAAGCCGGGACAAATCGATTATTTCAATGTAAGAATCCTATAATAAATTAATTTCGCACTTTGTACGTGCTAAAGTTTATTTTTTCTTTTTAGCAAATAATCTATGTCGAAAATACTTCATAGATATTTAATTAGATAATTGTAACAATGCGCAACTTGGAACAATGAAATCATTGAGTCTTTGTATGTATAAGTATTTTCTTGAATTTTTTAAATATTTCATTAAAATACAAATAATTAATATTACTTATTGGTGATAAATGTAAGTCTCTTAACATTTTATCAAACATATTTATAGAGGTACTAATATTTATGAAAATCGAGATTATATACATCAAAATTAAGAGAATATATTCCACAGAATTGTTAAAATTTCTATTTAATAATGTAATATTTAATATTTATTCTTATACGAATTAAAAGCCATATATGTTTTATAATCGAAACTCCAACAAATTATATTAACGCTGATTCCGCCTGCTCGGTGGAGATTTCAATGCCCGTACGATCAAACCAATCGCGTTAGTCGCCGAACGCTTTACAGGATCTTGCTAAAGAATTTTGAATTCCTAAGAATTTTTACGTCTTTCACTTAATGGACAATTATATTTGAAATAAAAATTTTCACTCGACAAAGAATAGTGAAACACAGCATATTTTTTTCTAACGCATTTTCCATACGACGTATACGTATAATAGAAATTCTGCACGATCCGTCGCGACGGCAATAATTCTGTGTAGTTTTCAAGCAACAACAATACGTAACATGCAATTATTAATGAACCTTTTTAAGAAATCTAATTTTTCTAATTTAGCAATCATTACATATTATATTTCGTGACACGCGGAATATACAAGAGATCTTAAGATTTGCAACTTATATTGGTTTTAGTCAAACAAACTCTGCTGTGTCTCGTCAGGATTATTTTACGAGACTTTCAGCTGCTCGGGAAAATTTCGAAACGAGCGACGCTATTCTGGTGCGTGTTTCAATCGCATCGCATTCCTCCATGATTGCAACAATTACCTTCGGGATTATACAATTTGTCGGGTTGAATGTCGTCGGAAAATTTTCTACGGTTACACATTTATGACTCCTCCAATCTCACCGTCAATCACTTCCAATTAACGTTTCCATTTTCTCCGTCAAATTCCCGACATTTTCAACACAAAGATCACAGATCACTCGAAGCTATTTCACTGGTTCACGCTCGGCCGCATCATCCCTAATTCTTTCACTTTCAACAATAGACTTGGAATTTACGACATATCGACATTTGTTGATACAAATTAACTTTTCAATACACACTTTCGTAGACGTGTTCTTGCGATCGGAAGACTCGAAAAGGCGGCTGCACCGAGACTGGTCGCGTCGGGAGAAAGCTGCGACTCGCGAGCGAGTGGTTCTTCAGGAACTCAGTTCAGTACCGTCGCAAGTCGTACCATCTCGACAAGATCCTGACGAAGAACGGAAGAGAGTGAAAAATATAATGAAACGCAGTATCTAACTGCGGCATCCATTAGAGAATAATTAACCAATACAGATGCAAATTTTATATAATTTTACTGTAAATTATCGATACAAACACATGTACATTTCTGCTGATGTAGAGTCCATTAATATCTGTTCCTTTCAGTTTTAATTATACTTCAGTTAAATGATTAAATGTATATTGAAATATGTATATTTTTCTATGTAATTTATTGATTCAGTTAACAAAAGATTAATAGATCCCGAAATATGAATAGATTCCATCCGAACTCGATCATAAATCTGCTTCAATTCTGTCGAAAAATGTATGTTCTTCTACGTTTACATGAATTATATGTGTGATATAAATGAAATATAGTGCATCCTGTTATTTAAAAAACAGTATTTGATACTTAGATAATTTTGTTGATAATTCAGATAAACGCGAAACAATATGTTATAGTATTTTCCTCGAAATATAAATAGATTCCATTCGAAGTCGATTATAAATCTGCTTCAATTCTATCGAAAAATCTATATTCTTCTACGTTTACATGAATTATATATGTAATATAAATGAAATATAGTACATTCTATTATTTCAAAACAGTATTTGATACTTAGATAATTTTGATAATGATTCAGATAAACGCGAAAAAATATGTTACAGTATTTTGTTATTAATAATGTTTTCAATAAATTAGATTTAAACTATTATCCATAAGACAAAATTACATACATTGTTTACAGAAAAAGTGAATATTTTATTTAGAATATGGGTAACTAAAAACTTGTTAGCCGACACTGATCCCTACTACCGGAGCAATGTCACCCCTTCCACCGTGCCTTCGCCATCCCGCTACGACAACCGGACTATCCTGACTACTATGAATCTGTTATGTCTCAACCAACAGCATAACTAATGATGGCACTGGAATCAATATCTATTCGGACGTGAAGAAAAATTTATGTGACCTCTTCTTTATGAAAATTAACTCTTTGACATAATTTATCGTTATATGTTAAAAGAATACATAATTTTATATTTATATACTTATAAAATATATGTATATATAATCATGTTAGCACTTAAGTTGATTGAAATGTATGTACAAGTCACAAAATTAATAATAGTTATACTTATAATGCATATTTGCAACAATTTGTCTAAAAAATAACTTTTAATCTTTCCTGCCATACATTAACATTTAATTATTTGATTAAGTCTTTGAATAAACAGAATATTCAACTCGGGAAGAGTTAACGTCAAATGGAAATATATCGAAATTGATTACGAAAAAGTAAATCAACGGAAGTCAGTTGCGAAATGCAGCAAATGTTAAATTACGTAGCAACGAAAGTTGTTTTGAATACCTCGTTATGTCGTCTAAATAAAGAAAATTTTAAGTGAAAAATAATTTTGTAATTAAACAAGAAAATGTACGTTATCTCCAATACAAATACTTTGTCAGACCCGATAACATAATAGATTCTTTTTGAGGCAACAAATGGGTGGTATGTTAATTTAAATGTTTTTGACATTCATATTTTAATAATTCATGTGATTTTGATGATTCTCTTTCTCTCTTTCTCCAGCTATATTTTTCCACTTTTACATTTAAAGAGAAATTTTTAATGTGCCATAAATTTTATATTATTCCATCTTAGATAATTATTCCTCACTTGAGGAAAGCAAAATGTACAGCTTCAAAAAATTAATTCAACAGCGATACAGCATCTTTCCAATTTTACTATAGAACAGTCGCAAAAATGACTGAAGGTCAAAAAATTTGCACTAAGAAGATGCATGGAATTCAGTCAATCAATCTTATCCAATGCTATTCTGCTATTCGTAAAAACAAAGGCGAAATATATAAGGTTAAATACATAAATGACATTATACAAGATTTGGAACACTATGGACCAGCTGGTTTAATACATATTGCTGTTCTGAGTAGCATAATTAAAAGACCCATCAAGATATGGAATGTTAATGGTAGTTTAAATAAAATAATCGGTAAAAGAAAAACAGGACATCCTGTAGACATTGAATTTCATGCGACTGATTCGGAAGGAGTAGGTGCGTTCTTAATTAAATAGTTTCAAAAAGATGTAAGCCAAATTTGTAAGAATTTGTAAAGTTGGAGCATCTCAAAATGGTTTCACCTTTTTAGTCCAGATAAGGATATAATTGGAAAGAGTTAGAGTAAAACATATATGTCAATATCATGCTTGATTTTAGTAGGTATAACATACATCGTGTAGATTCATAGATAATCAAATAACTTAACATAGCTTTATGGTAAAATATAGACTAACAAATACCTTAATTATTCATATTCATCTCATTACTCTTAGAAAATCATAGTTTTTTAAACATATTAAAAACATATATGTACATCAATTTTTTACGTCGGAGAACTAAGTTTGTCACAAACAGATTTTGTCCATTATAAAATTTCTCAGTGAAAAAGTTATATATTTAACCTGTTCAGGACGGTCTGGTCCCTACAGGAACCAACTTTTTATTTCGGAAAAATCCCCGTCCTGAAAGATTAACAGTATTTGTCGCATGTATACTGTTATTTTATATTGGTTGTTTTATACTGGCAGAAATGCAATAAAAATTATTAATAAAGTATAAATAATAATAAAATGACAGTAAAAATCAGTATACATACAACATAAATTCATGTAGATTAACGACGATTATCCAATTTTTTATCATTAAAATGCCATTGTATTTGTATTATATTTTTGTAAGCTCTACCAGAATTTAATGCAAATGTGATTGATGTCAACCTGTTGCAATTTTGTTCGGACGTTTTGAATATAGTTTGTTAATGATTGTTTAATCTATATTAAGAATGTTATTGAAGTTTGGAACAAATTATATAAATCTCCTCTACTAGTTTTATCGTATGGTCAATATTTTAATATATTTCAATATAGTGATTACTTATCAGAAGATGGTTTTTTTCGTGAAGAGTTTTGTTTCTTTTTTTTTCTTTTATAGTACAATGTACGCACATAAATAAAAATTTTAAAGCCGACATTTTACATAGAAAATTCTCATTTTTATCTAAGCTTTGCTAATCCTTTCCTAGGTCATTGGACTCTAAGAGGTAACAAAGATCCTGACAATGTTGTCACTGATTTAAACAGCTGTCTCTTTTCGGTGATTGGCTCTCAAATCGAGCAGGATCCATTAAAACTTCGTAAATGGACGGTATTAAAACTGAAAAACAACTTTCAGAATTTCGCAAAACGGATATACAAGATAAAATTGAAAAAAAACATCAAATTAATTGGCGGGGCTCGTCATTACGACGGAAAATCGCCTGAGTGTGCTAAAGAAATTCTAAATAGTTCAGATAATGAACCCTATCATTGCATGACATACTCTGAGAACACTGAACGACGGCTTTTCGGCCATCCTAGAGGACATGCCTTACATGATTCAGAAGATTGTATATACAGAGCACAGGATTTTGTTAAACATCATAAAAGGAATGACATTGATGTTTTTTTGTCGCGAAGTGATCAAGACTACATCGCTCATTTAGCTCTGAAAACAAAAGAAGCTAGGGCATGTACAGACGAACTCAATGATGGAAAAATTAGTGCACATGTCGCTATACCACGTGAGAAGATACTTGAACAACACAGGAAGGGTATAGAACAGAAAGAAACATACCATCCTGCTTTACTTCCCAACATGCAAACACTTTACAAGTGCAACAGGTTGGAACCCGTAACGGAATTTAACCAGATAATAATAGTAATGAAACATCATGTATACTCGTATTTTTGCGAGCGATATATCTTAATACATACTTTGTATCCAACTGAAAATAACAAAAAGGAAGAATTTTATTCTTTCCAGGAACTTCTGCAGAAACTACTAGAAAATGTTCTTCAAACCCTAACTTAATTACTCTATACACTTTCCATATACCTTGCATATTACCTATTTCAATCTTCAAATTTTTTATATGCATCTGTTTTGTTGTATTTCAAAAATAACCATTGCGAGAAAATACACTAAATAACGTCAACTTTGTGTCTATTCTTTGAATGCGTATATAATAGCAAAAGGAGGCTAGATAACAGAGTTTTGTAATGATTAATATCCTGCGCCGTACTATCTAGAGTGTTCAGTAAATTCTCAATTATAGTAATAATGGTTCCGATTTCCGTTTCATAATTATCCAAGTGGTTGACAATCTCGTGCAGCCAAGGAACCATGCCATATCCTCGTGTGAGGAATAAGGATGCTTTGGGAATTTTGGTAGTACAGGCGATAACTTCCAAAATTAATTTCTAGAAGAAAAAAAACAGTAACTAGTTTATATCAATGAAGTTTACTAGTTTATATCAAATAGATAATATGAGATTATTTTATAGCAGCACTAAAGCAAGTTTCTTTACAGATCCTATATATTCGGTTTGTTTTATTAATATACACAGAAAACAATCAAGTAAAAAAGAAGCTAACTTCCTGATTTTCATTACGATTAAAATGTAATTTAATACAATCAAATTTTCTTATTTTTATCCCATTCAGCCAAATCAATTCCCTATTTTTAATCTTTTCTCACAATCCTCGCCTTCTTGTTCCAAAGATGTATACATACAAAAAATGTATATACATATACAAAAAGTCTTTGTATTGACGACGCTAATGACAAGATTCAGATATATATAATTTTCCTTTTTGTTCAAATTGCTTTCTTACTTTGGCTGCATTTCGATATTTACTCCTATTGTCGGTACTGAAAATGTATAGTGTACGTGATGTAAACTGTAGATTTCCAGTACTGTCAGTGAATATCGAAACGCTGCCTCTGTGATCATGTAATCATGTAGCAAATATGAAGTAGTAAGAGAGCAGCACAAAGAAAACTGTTAAGAATATAAAGATTTGGAGAATTAAAAGAATGTGAAAGTATTAAAGATACAAATATTAGAAATAACAGCATTAAAAATAAGATAATCAACTATATGAAAATAGTAAATAAAGGTTTACCTTGGTCTTAACATCCGATAGTGCACAAGTATGAAAATCTAGGAGAATTTTGAACAACACGCATTTCAGGGCCACATTTACATCGTTTTCCTCCTTCATACCGTCCCGGATATTTTCTAATATCCAGTGCCGGTGCACGTTATGCTCCACATGCGAACTGTGCAACAACTGCAGCAGCTCCGGTATGGTATTTACGTCCAGCGCAGTTTTGGCCATTAGGAAGATGTGCAACGGCGAATAAAGTGGATGCAGAGGTTGACTGGCGATCAATGAGGCCCTAGCTAGGAAAGTAGTCATCAGGCAACTCAGCCGGACATCCTTCAATGGACATTTTAAGGAAATGACTCCATTTCGCAAAGCATCAATTAGGCGCATCCATAATAACTTTTCCTTAGATCTGGTAAATAAGAAAATTTAGATTGTTTTTTTTTGTTAATCGAATCTTTTTCGCTGAAATGTGGATTTACTAAGGATCTAAAAAGTGTTCCTAAGCTATGTGTCCCCATCGATGGAAAAAAATAGCGTTTTTAATATCAAACTTGGAGATGGGCCTCAAAATTGTAAGTTGCAAATTGTTAGTTCACAAAAGAGGAACATAAAGGAAAGACCAATAATACTCAAAGAGAACTAAATTGAATTTAAAATAATAAACGAGCTAAATCGTAAATTATAACAAATAATAAAGTTGTATATTGTAGAAAACGTATTATTTATCATAATGCACAATCTATTTCGATCTCTCGCCTAATTACTAAAATTGTTATTGTACTTAGACGCTTCCAAGTGAAAGTAGTATCTAGAGATGATAGTGTATGCTGTCATCCGAATATCGCTTGAATCACTGCAGCACGCAGCAAGCACTAACGCCAATGCACCGCTCTGGCTTATTTTGTGACACGCGACGATATTATTTTCTGCTAATAGGGTACACAGCAATGGCAGATAAAATGCCGGATCATATACATTACTGTTCTCGTGTAATTCATCACTCTGCAAAAAGAAAGACAATAGAATTTTTAATTAATCTTCAAAGATAAAATCTATAAAATTTTGCGAAGTATCTAATTCTCGCTTTTAGCTTTGCTCGCAGTTTACACAAAAATTTGAACTTTATTTTTTAAAAAAAGGATCATAAAATAGTGGAATACTTCAGACCGAAAATCTGTCTAAAATTTTGCAATAAAAATATTTCGAATCATTTACCTTCATTGTTCGGTGTATGGGATAATTTTTTATAGTCTCACTGACAATGTCCTTATTGAACAAATTGAAGACCTCGGAAGTGGAAGGTTGCCTCCACAGAACAGTATCCGTCTCTCCCTTTACACTGTAACGTGTTGCTGCGGCGCTACCCCATAAGTACGGCCAGTACTGTTGGAGTTTGACATGATGAGCTTCATAATACTGAAGAATCTGAAAGTATCAGAGATATTATGCAATATTCTTTACATAGTACGATAATCGCGAGTCTTACCTGCAAAAGGCGCTGGTCAACGTGGCAAAGGGTGGCATTATAAGCCGCGAGATAAAGAGGTACGTGCAAAGCAGTCATTACAGAATGATTCTTTCGAATGAGTATTCCGAGTAATTCGACCAGGTCACCTAAAATATCATGAAACGTTTAAACAAAGATTAAACTTATTTTTATAACATGTTCCTGTAAGTTTTTAATACTTTATAGTCACGAATCAAGGCTGTGCTAATAATGCAATTTGTATCAATGAAAAATAAAATCCACCAACATTTTGTCCGAGAATAAGCATATTTCTACGTGTTCCCTCTCGATGATTAGAACACGCACGAGCAATCTCACCTTTAATAGCGGGCGATCCAAGCATAATATTAACAAACTCCGAATGGGACGTTACCATTTCGAACAGGGTCTTCGTATACTCATCATCGACATTATCTTCATAAGCGATATCACATAAATTGCTCAGGGTCTTCAATACGTTCGACTGAGTCGCCTCGTCCTTAGCATCCTTTAGACCTAATTTTAAGGAAAACCTAGTAAATTGTGGCCATGAGTAACTCTTGCTCAGTGAACTAAATACGAAGTTATCCTCAGTCCTTTTCAAGCGAATCACCGCGCGATTCAGCTTCTCGCACAAGACATTGATTTTCTCTATGTTCTTCGGCTCCCTTTTCAATGTCGAGGTCATTATGTGCAACAAGACCTTTATCAGGTCCATCAGAGATTTCTCCTTAGCCGTTATCAAACTTTCGTACCTCTTATATACGCTTTCCAGCAACTGCACAAAACAAATGGACACCATGTCCAGTTTATCGCCGTTCTGAGAAACATCGTCGCAAATTCTCCCGCACAGAGCAATATCGAAGGTGCTATCGATGAGATGGACGATCGCTGCCACGTTTTCTTCGATCCAGGGAACAGGGTTTTGTGGCTCGGTTATATACGCGGCGATGTCGCTGCCGTAACGCTCGTAAAGACTTTGAAGAAACTTTTCGTTCCATTTATACTTCAAATTGCTGCCCAATATTGGAAACGCAACGTCACCTTGCTTCACGTTCTCCACCTTAAGAAAGTACTTGACCAGCGAAGGAATCAGCCGGGTATTCTTGGTGATCAAGGTCGTTATCAGTTGAATCGTGGACGCGGTGATACTTCTCGTCAGCAGTAATGCAAAATTATTGGTACTGACACCGGAAACATTGCGCGGAGAGATGGATAAGTATCTTGCCAAGGCTTGCTCCCACATTTCCACGTGATTTAACTTACTGGATTTCAGGTGAACCAAGTGTAAGCTAAACCTTTCTACAAACTGCTCGTTCAACGTGTCGTGCGATTCTGACTCCTTGCTGCAATACAGATCCAGCAATACCGGGACAACGTGTCCGAATATGGAAAGGTTTTCCTTGTTGCTCGAAATAAATACAATCTTCTCCAACTTCATGATAGCACATAACAAACCTGTGATATCCCTCGAGTCCAGCTGTAATACTTTCAATAAGTCAATGGCAATACCGTAATTATTACTGCAGACTTCCAAGGGATTCCTTTCAATAATATTCCTCAATTCCGCGAGGAACTTGTCTCTAAACGCAAAAAAAATACAAGTCCCCGCGTTATCGTGTTTCTTGTACAAATGTAAGACAGACTCACAGACTTTCAGAATAGTTTCCGTGATCATATATTCCGCCGAATCTTTCGAGACTTCTTCACAAAATGGCGAGAAATAATGCAACAGAACAGGATGAGTGAAGATACATCTTGCACTGTCTTCTAGTGTTGCTAGGCTTTCCTCATTCAATTCAGCAGAAACGCTTAATAAACATGCAAGCATAAGCTTGCAATTTTCGTTTTGGGCCTGCCGTAAGAGTTTCGACTGCGCTAACTGTGCTAAATAAAATACAGTCATCTTCAATAAAGTCTTGACATCGTACACAGATAAGGAGTGCTTAATAGTGACTTCCTTGCCGCTGTACTTAAAACAATACGTCGAACGACCCTTGTTAAATAATTTAGAAAGTTCAGTCAAGTCTACCTCGGAATCTGCCAACAATATGTCGCTAAGTTTATGCAATAATCTTAAAGACGGCAACTTATTTTTCAAAGAAATAGGTTGCTTCTTACTTGACCAACTTTGCAGGTATTTATGAACCGGCAAATCTTGCCATCTTGACTTGGTCAAGTCTTTTGCCATATAAACCAGTAGATCCGGTACGACCTGATAATGTAGAGTATGGATTGTTACGTAGGATAAATAAGCCAAGATCGTGGTGGTGCAATTTTTCTCACTCATCTTTTGCAGTGCACAGCACAGAAGTGGTGACATTGCCGTGCAAGCTTGCATTCTGCAAGGATCGACATTTTCTTCATCAATCACCTCATTAGTTTCCTTTACATTAGAATTACTAAATTCACCCATTAAAGATGGCATCGATGTAGACAATATCTTATTGAGATGGTTTTTGTTTAAAGGGAAGCTTTGTGGATTTGCCTTATCAAGTAACCGATGGATCATATCCTCTATCTCCTTTATGTCAAAGTTCGTCACTTGCTCGTTTCTCTGTGCTGTACACTTAGCATGTTTAGCAGTATTTTTTGCATTTTCTTGTTTAAACTTATAAAAAAGGCTATCGTCAATTGCATCATCCTTCTCGACAAGACTAAATTGTCCGTTAACTAAAGACGACCCTACTGTAGAAAATTCTTCCTGGTAGGGACTGATTTTGTCAGTTTTGTCAAACAGCTCATTAATTATATCCTCCGCTGTTTTAACGTTGAGATTAGCTATCTGATCGTTTATCACTTCTTCCTTTTGTGTTGTTATACTTATATACGTGTCAATGTGTTTAATAGCGCTTTTCAAGACAGACATGAACCACTGCGTCAACTGTTCATTCTCCTTGGAATCCGCAACCACGGAGAAACCATTGATCCAAATATCCAGCTGATCTTCACAGGCTTCAAACAAACCCGTTGCATTGAGCAGCGTTCTAGTAGCATTGTAGCTGCCCGGTGAGGGATCTTTCTGACGGGTCAGAGATATCAAGAAGACGAGGGCTTCCTTGAAAGCCTTTTCTTTTGGTGCAAAAATGGAAGAATCCAAAGCGAGCAGAAATTGTATTGTCTTGACCTTCATGCAATTTACTTTCTCTGTCCTGATGGTATCTCCGTCGTCTTGATCGTCTTGAAGACCACTTAAACTCGATAGCAACAAATTAGGTTGTAAATTAGTCGAGATATCTAATGATTCTGGACATATATCTTGATACGAATGAAGAACGCTCAAGATAATATCGAGATGGTCTACCAATTCTGGGCGCTGAATGTTTTCTACGTTTTCCGAAGTCTTTATATTAGTGTCATTTTCAAAAGCTCGGTTCCACATTTGCAAGATAGTTTCCAATGTGGGAACAGTTCTCAGAATTAAATCCGTTATCTGACTTTGGACCGTAGATGTTTTATAGAACTCTTTCGTAGCTAAAGAAATGGCTTTCAACTGATCAGCCATTATTAGGAGAAGAGATAAAGCCTCGTGTCTAACAGAAAGACTATCGTGATCTAATCCTGGTAAGACAGCGACTTTCACAATCATGTTTGGAACCGCCAGAGACAGTAATGCACTTATTAAATTGTTTGCTTTCAGTTCTCCAGTGCAAGTTTTGATGCAGCTAACCGGGTCGACTGATTTCACTATCTACGGAAAGAAACATTTGATGGGTCAAATTAAAAGGACAATGCGTAAAACAATACAGCGAACCTACAAATATCTCTCACCTTCCCTATAAATTTGAGAAGACAAACCCACTTGGATGACACTCTGGGTTCAAGAAATGGCTCGATAGCATTATACTGCGAGCGAATTAAATCCGGGCAGGCGCCCATTATCCTAACAATCAGATCTGACGGCTTTTCATGTTCCCAAGGCTTCTCCAGGTTCTGAAGGACTGTATGTACCAATTGATTGTGCTTACTTCGCGAACCACCCAGTGTTCGGTCATGGAAAACAATTCCATGACGATGCGACGTTAACAAAGTGATTAAGAACTCGTGAACCATGTCACTAATGACCTAAATTACAACCGGAAAAAAGAAAAAAGAAAGAGCAATAACAAGAAACTCGATAGACATAAGTTAATATTGTAAAAAGTTTATTACTTTTCACAATATTGCTTCTTAATTAAAGAATATACGCTTTTGTCCGCTGAAATAATTGAATTACTTTAACAAAGATAGTAGGAAATTTTTATTCAGACGCACCTCAATATTAAATAAATTTTTATCCATTCGTTGAGCAATCTTCTTGTTGTAATAAAATTGGTGCTGCAGTTAAGGTCTGCATCCACGATGCTAGAACTTGATCCAACTTGCAGCTTTTATGAATAGTGGTAAGTCAATTGGCTACACACTTCTCGAAACTAAAGCTTGGATTCTAGCATCGTGGACACAGGCCTTTAAACTAGTTCTCGACATAAAGTAACATTGTAAATATCATAATTTACAATAATGAGATGATGACAGTTACCTCCTTGTCCGCTAAAAAGTTGTCGCTCCCATCGAAACTGTGAGTTTTGTTTTTAGGCCAGTTGTTCGGGCCTTTCCAGTTGTACAACAATATCAGATTCAATACAGCGGGCACGGAAAATACATGCAGCTTGGTCGTTTTACTAACGCCGACGTTCTCCAGCACGTACGTCTTGACAGTGGTCAGAACCAAGGTGACGACGTCTTTCGAATCGTACAACAAATCCGAGAAGACGCAGCAGAGCAGATTGCGCTTGTCCAAGAGCGTTCTGATCACCAGCGTGTTCCCCTCCACGAGGAACGCAAGAACAAAGTGAATGAAGCACGTTCTAACGCTTTGAGAATCCGTGGGCTTGGTGTATTGCGCTAGACTTTCCAATGTTTGCTGCTGCAGCGACAGATGGATAAGCAGCTCTTTGGACAGACCGTTGTCCAGGGACGCTATCGCCGCTAGCAGCCTCAGCACCACCTTGCGTTGCTTGGCACTGCTCTGAGTCGAGAGCATGGAGTGCACGATGGACATGTAAGAGTTTATTAGGTGGCGACAGGCCTCTATCGCGCTACTGCGACGCTGTGGGTACTCGGTCAAAATTCTACAATAAAACTGTACATGAAACGAAGGTGCGGATTCTCAGGCGCGTTGCCACTATACGTACCTCATGAGTAAAATGTGGATCGCAGAGAAGACAGTGGTAGCACTGGCAGTATTCTTCTTATCGGATGACTCTAACAGCCTCAGAACCTCGAGGACGCTGCCGCCGGCGAGCAGATACTCCGCCGCCAGATCCCTCTCCTTGTTCTCGTTGCATATCGTCACGAACTTCCTCAGCGCGGTCAGGTCGGCGGAAGGGGAGGAAAGAAACGTCCTCAGCGAGTGTCCGGTAAACGTATCCTGCCTGTCGCTGCAAACGGCCTCAGCCTTCGTGTCATTTTTATCAAAATCCTCCCGTACCACGTCACGTTCGACCACCTCCTCGGGAGATCCGTTCGTCTTCGCTTTCTTTATCGACGTTTCGTTCTCGTTCCTCGAGATCCGCTTGTGCGCTTTCTTTGGCTTCGTAGGCACCGCATCCATCCTCTTCTCTTTTACAATATTTCGCTCCTGTCTTGAGTTGAAGTTTGATATATCCATCCCCGCGTGTTCACCTGTGTGTTTATCCGCGCACGTGCACCATGGGCGCCGCCATATCTTCCACCTCGAACTAAAGAAATACCTGAGATCGACCGGAAAGCACCCTCAGGTTTCTCTCTGCTTTCGTAAAGGCAGCAGTAATTGTACTAACTTGCAACGTAGCGATTTTCGGAACGCAAGCAAGCATTTGCTGTCACTTGTCAGTACTTGGAACGAGTCCTGTATGGTGCGGTTCAATATCAATAAAAATACAATAAGATATTTATTATAACACGCGTTACAAAATATGACGTTACATTATTATAAATAACATAAGAAAGCATTCGACATATGGAATGTGCTACTCTGATATACATTGACTGTATACAATTAGACGAAGGAAAGCACCGAGTACTTTCGTACGAAGGAAAATGAACAGATAGAATGAAAAGTGGAGCGAGTACTCGTACTTTTTATAAAAAAAATTAATTGTTAAGATATTATGTCATCCGAAAGTTGTTTGCTCGTAAGACATGGATAACACCGAATTGTTGTTCTTCGATACGTTTTCCCACGACATTTCAGAGGTTTGTTTACATTGGTTTAATAACGATTAATTGACTTCGAGGATACGTTATTTGTTAACCATTCTGTTGAAATTTATCCCCGATAACACGTTGAAGTAAAAGTAGATGGAAAGAAGCTTTGGTCTCTCCATTGATCGCGCAAACATGTTTTTAAGGTTATGATTGTTACCGGGGAAGCGTGGTGTATAGATTTGCGGCATATTACTGGGCATTATAAAAATAAAATAAGATAAAGTAATGCCCACTGGGCAGTTTTGGTCAGCGGTTTTCCCCTCGGTTATTTAGGGCCAGTTTCACAAATGTCGGTTAACTGTTAACCAGAGTTCAGTCAACAGTTCTTATCTTTTACTACCTTGTTATCTAAGAAACAACAGAATCAATTAACCTTCGGTTAGCAGTTAACGTTTGTAAACCTGGCCCTTGGACATTGTCAACTGCATATAGATATTTGTTAATTTGTAAAGAATTTAGTTACTTTCCAAGAATGGTTGTGTTAAATTTAGAAAGCCGTGCAGATTTCTCGTCACAAAACATTGGAACATGAAATGATGCGCTTTCAGGAATTGAATTTGGACCTGGTGCAATTCCCCAAGCCTGTTTACATTAGCGAGGTGAGAATAATTCCATTGGGTGCCAGAGTACAGGCAGACTTTCCAGGAGGAGTGCGACTTGGGTAATTACTCTGCATTTCTAGCATTGAGAATCTGCAAACTTGTGAGAAATGTAAAGAGACTTATTCTCTCTTTCAGAGCGACCAATCCTTCTCAATTCGAGATTGAGTTTTTCGTCAACGATCTCAGCAAACCCGGGGCCTCCACGTTCGAGTTTTTAGGTGGTTTAGAATATAAGCAGAACATTCACATCCAGCTGGAATGCGAACGGAAGCAAATACCAACGGATGGGCTGGTGCTGAGAGGCTGGTACACCACCATAACATTGGCAGTGTACGGCACCCTGACCAAGTCACTCAACAATCCGCAGGAAGTCGTCAGTTCGGCAGCTGGCTCTACCGCTTGCGTCAGCTCCATAGAGGAGAACCCTGAAAATGCTGTGCAAATCTCGTCCGAGCAGCAGTCCGAATGGTATTACGAGAATCAGCATCAAACGAATTTATCGGTAAGGAAATCTGCTTGCTGACGTTGCAACGATGGCGTTCACATTCGAAAGAAATTGCAAACGATAGAAACATTTCAAGAATCACCCAGAAAATGTACCAGAGACGTCGCATACTTTAAATGTCCTTCGATATAATTAGTAATTCAATATATGTGATTCTGATAGCATATTGATGCGAATAATTATAGAATGACTGTTGTTTTTCCTTTCATTATTTGTATGATTTAGCTTTCATTAAGTTGAAAATTGAACGCATAATTACGTCAGCAGGAAACATGCGTGACGGCGACCCCGTCGCCACAACCGATCCAGGTGGTGGAACCATCCAGAACGTCTACGTCAGAGACGGGAAAGACAGAGTCGAGACAATGGGAGGAAGAGACGTCCAACGCAGGCGAAAAATCGTCAAAGCGACCTCTGTCTCCTCCTATCGAGTCCCTGATTTCTCTGAGCCCCGAGTCCATCTCTGCCGAAGAGGAGGAAGCGGAGCAGCAAGAAGCTGGCGAGCCAGAGACCGGCGAGCCCTTCGAGCCAATATTATCGGATGAGGACATAATAACGGACGATGTTCCGTCTACAGCCGAATTTGAGTGCGAATCATCGCAGGTCGACGAAGTCTACGCGATGGCTCCGCCCGATTTGTTAAGTTTGGAAAAGCCGGAAGATATGGAGAACACGTGCGTGAATCGTGAAACTTTGTCCAAGATCAGAGAGCTTCTACAATCCCTCTCCAAGTCGGTCTCGCATTTTCACAATGCGTCCGGCCAGGAGAAAGAAACGTTCGTTCACAACTGCGAGACTTTATGCGCCATATTGGGTCCGTTTGACACAGACGTGAACGATATCAACGATTTGACTGACATCGTCAACGCCGGCTTAGATATGGAGCTCGCGAGGGCTCAACCGCAACCAGCGTATAAAGTGCGTCATGTAAAAGTGGGAGTTCGCTTGGCGGAGGCTCTCTGTCGATTATCGGAGGGTCCGGTGATTCTGCTCAAGGTCGAAGCCCCGTACAAATTGCTATCCCTTTGTATGCGCGAGAACGTGGCGTTACCAGTGAAACTCTCCGCTCTGCGAGCCCTCGACGCCGCATTAATCAGCCCGATAATCGTGCAGGAGTTTCTAAGGGACAATCTGTACAGAAATGCACTAACGATGCTTGACACGACAAAGCTGGCCAGGCTCAAATACGCCCTCAGCTCGCTCTTCCGCAAAGTCCACGTGTACGAGTATCTGGAAGAGATGAAGAATTACGACGAGTTCGGTTTAGCGGAGCTCATGAACGCGTACGTGTGCGCTCCGACGTTGATGGCACAGCCTAAACGCCAGTTGCCGGCCGGCGCTCAGATGGAATTCGAACGAGAGCGTGCTCGCAATCCCCGCGCTCATCTGGTGGCTTATTTTCAACACCATAAACTGGCCCATCATCTTCTACTGGGGTTATCTTCTCCCGATTGCGATTTGCAAACGATGAAATTGACCCGCCGCTTCCTCTTGCAGCTCTCCAATACCAAGGAAGGCTTGTTCTACTTGCTGAAGGAGGTCGAGGTGGTTCGACTGTTATTGAAAGCCCTGAAATATGAGCTACCAGGCGCTGGACGCATTCTAGGATGGCGTCTTCAAGTCGCGCAGTGCCTGATTCGCCTTAAACAGACTTCCGACTGGACGGTTTTGAAGAGACTGCACTCCTTCCTCATTTTTCCAGACGGTTTGCACGCTATTGTCACGGTTCTACCTCTGGGCGACTTCATAGATATTCTCATCCCTTTCTTGATGGACTCCAATCTCTGCGAGTTCGCCGCCGAGGTGATTTCCGCAGTCGTCCGTTATTCCGATAGAGTGGAGATCTTCCAGAACCGCGCGGAATTGATACTGGACAAAGCTCGCGAGCATGTTATCCTCAGGGATGTGACGCCGTACTTGACGGTCGCGGCCCAAGCGTCTCATTGGGATTACTGTGACGTCTCCCTGTTGGTGACAATTATCAGGAAAATCGCTGAGAAGGCTGCATCGCTTCCCGGTCAACTAATTACTGCCTGTAGAATTCTACATTATCTCATCTTTCCATCGAATAACGACGTCGATCCTTTGGAGCCGTACGTTGAGCTCAAGTACAGAAATGCTCTGACCCAATTGTTCGCTGCCGACGGCCTCACCGCTCTGGTTGCCGTAATGGCGAACGTCTCCGAGTTCTATGAACAACCGTTCCTCCATTGCGCTGCTCTGACTGGTCGCAGAGGCATGGCACTAATTGCCTTATTGCTTCCTTGCGTAAAACTGACCAGAGCATTGCTAGAAAGACTCGTCAAGTGCATGGCGACGGACTTTAAGGACCTCACGGCCGTCGCTCCGTTGCTCGGAGTCTACTCCTTGATCGAAGCCATCCCGTCTAACTTAATGGTGCCGACTCTGTCCGAAGAAATCGTGAGAACGCTTCTGGTCTTCACCCAGGCCGTCGATTCCGACGGTTCTGGCAATGTGGCCAAGTCGCTGTGGACTCAGATGCTGGGCGAAGTTCTAAAGATGATCTCCCTCCGCCCTTGCAACTTCGTACCGGGTCTGAAGCTGCTAGCTCGCCTGCTACCTCCTGTTCTAACACCAAAAGAGACCACTACTGAGGATGCGACGAGGATCCTGGGCCTGAGGAAGCTCTGGTCGGCACATCTTCAAGCTCAGGCTGCGAATCTTACCGAAACTCTTCGGCTACTCTGTACGAGTTGGAACGGAGACGTCCTACTTCTCTTATCGACGGTTTGCAAGCAGCTAAGCGACCTGGCAGCACCGACGGCTCTTTTGGTTGGAAGGTGTCTTTTGGATGGTATTCTAGCAGCCACTCCTCTCGAAAACAACGTTCCTATTCTCGCTCTAATCAGCGATCTGGCCAGGCATGCGCCTGTGAAGGCTACTTTGTTAACCTTGACCAGTCCGGCATCGAGAGCGCAAGTAAAGTCCGATCAAAAGTATCCGCCGGTCATCGAGATGATGTGCTCTACTCTGAAAAGTAGCAGCAACGTTAACGCGCAATACGAGATTCTCAGTATCTTCGAAACTCTGTGTAACTGTAGCCTCAGCCTGGTGCAAGAGGACAACGAACCTTTGGAGAAGAGACTGACGCACTCGGTGCCCAGCAAGGAGCCTCTCTTATCTATCCTCGCGGCTTTAATCGATATCCTAGCGATCAGCACAAAATTCCAGTTGGACGTGATAGAGAGTACATTGCACATCCTCTTGTCCCTCAGCAACCACAACTACGGTCTCTATCATGTAAAGAGCTGTCTGGAAAACAATCCCGGCGCTCTGCGCGCGCTACTGGACCACGTGTCTAGCTTGGAGGAGACCGAGACGAGCCCAGTCGTGGATTTGACCGTGACATTCTTGGAGAACCTAATAGCCTCTGACTCGGAAGCAAGAACCTTGCATCTGCGCGCGCAGCAAGTGGCATTCTTGATATCCTGGGAGAAGAACGAGCATCCCTTGGAGAAAGTGAAACGCACGGAAGAGCTGATTGAAATTTTAAGAGCCGCCGAAGAGAAGGAAGAGAAAGAACCGATTCCGGAGATGTTGGAGCCTCTGTTGCCAACCCCGGAAGCACTGTTGAACCAATTCTCACAGAGGTGTCTTTGTACGACTAACAATAGCCCGGCCCGACCCAAGAAGTTCTCATTCACAGCCAATCAGACGCAAACCGAAGATACGGTGGACTTGCTGGCACTCGCCACCGAATTACTGCCCGCTGATTTTAATCTGTTAGCGGAGGCGCAAAACTTATGTTCTAAAATACCTCCTGACGACGTCATTCAACCTCTGCAACCCAAACCCCAGGACGAAGAACAGGAAAGCAGAGCGGAAAAACAGATCTCTCCGATGGCCAAGTCGAAACAGCCATTTGGTAAGATCAGTAAGGATTCGATGGGTGAGGTTTATCTTTTCTATACTCGTGTATAGTAAAAATAAAACGTTGAAAAGTAAAATAAAATTTTAATTAGTTACTAAAGTCTTTATGCTCAATTATGTAGCATTTCTAAGAACTTGGCCACTTTCTATTCTTTTAGTAACGCCAGTGCGAGGTCGGACACAGTTCGCCAATTCCCTACGAGGTGGTCCAGTAGGTGGAGGAGTGGGCAGAGGGTCCGATCCCTTCCGATCGAGGCCGCCCAACACGTCAAGACCGCCGTCTCTTCACGTGGACGAATTCGTAGCGCTGGAAACCTGCGGGGCTCAGCCAACCGGCCCTACCGGATACAACAAGCTCAACATCCGTGGAACGTGTCCGTCGCGTGCTATCAGCAGCGGTACCAGAAGTCGACCTTGGACGCAAGAAATTCGTCCCACGTATCTTCGCTAATTCACTACGGTCTGCCCCCTTTTGTTTCATGTATGTGTATATTTACAAAACATATCAATTGTATTAACAATAATATATAAATTTCTTTCTGGAAAGGCTGTATTTTGCAGAAATAATATTTCGTTTTGCAACGAATTATCGTTTTATCGCTTTTTGCCATTTAGGAAACTGCTGTTCAAATTTCTCCATGTTCTCCTCCAAACGCTTCAGTTTTCGAAGCCTGTATTTTCCCTAGAAAAAACAATGTATACGTGTATAAATCTGTCTTTCATTTATTGACAGTTAAATTGCGTAGGAAAGGAATCAATTGTAATAGTTGTAGCAAATTTTGTCAACGTACTGTCGGTTTCTCCATCTGCGACAATTCTTTCGAAAACTCCTCTAGGACTTTAACGCTCTGATCAGTAGATTTAATCTTGTTCTCCATCATGTATTCCATCACAAACAGCAAGAATTTGAAATCTTTCTTGTGGCAAGCGGTATCGATGAGAGTGCCCATGATTACAGAATTGGGTTTGTAGCCAAAGGCCTCTATTCCCTGCAGGTACTCTTGGGCCTGCTCGCATTCTTGACAACCGAGCGCCAAGACCCCGAACGTCATTATATTCGGAGAGAGCCTTCTCTTCTCCGCGATGCTCACGACATCCTAAAATAAACCGTATCAGTACAACATTCGAATAACTAATCAGGAATTTCTAACGCTTACCTTTGCAGCTTTGTAATCAAATCGCACGCTGCGTCTTTTAATGAGCATATTAAAGAAATCGATATCCAATTGAATATTTTGGTCGTCTGCGGTCTTGACGAGCAGATTCTCCGCGGGTACCGAGTTCGGAATTAAATCCAAGAGCAGCGTAATGGTTTTGGCGTCGGGCTTAACGTTGTCGTTAGACATGCGATTCAGAAATCCTTCTAAACCACCGAATAAAATCAAACGATTCTTGGCGAACACGTCGTTCAAATTTACCGATCCTTTCTGTAGATTTCTATCGGTATTACAATGCGTAAGGCTCTGTTCCTCTCTCAATGCTAACGTGCTGAAAACGGGCGGTGAGGCCAGCAAATCTGGCCTCTCGCCTTCGGTCATTGAAATCCTGGTCTTCTCAAATCCTGAGAGTAGGACATCGTCCGGCTTCAAATTTCCCAAATTGGTGTCCCTGATCGCTCTCAAGAGCAGATTGTAAGTTATCAAAGACGGCTTGATGTTCTTCAGGTGCATCAAGTGCCATACAATCAGAGCGTGGCGCAGACCAGCCTCCTTGTCAGCAATCGCCGCGTGGAACAGGGAGTTGTAAGTGACCTCCCCGATGGGAATACGCTTGTCTCTCATCTCGTCCACCACTTGAAAGGCCTGAAGGACCTGACCGTGCCAGCTGTACGCCTTCACCATAGCGTTGTAGTGCGTGTCGTTCAGCAAAAACTGCCGCTCGTAAAGTGACTTTCGCAAGCTGTTGAGATGCTCCAGAGCTACCGCGCGGTTGTCAGCTAAGGAGCATGCATTGAACAGACTGGTGTAGGTCGCCGCGTTCGGCTGCAACCCGTGCTTCTTCGCCTTGTTGTACAGACTGAAGCACTGCTTTACGTTACCCTGCTTGGCGAACGAGTACACCAGGAGATTGTATATGTACATCGTGGGCTTGTCGCGGTTCTCCTTGAACAAATCGAGCACCTTCAAAGCGGAATCCAAGTCCTTTTTAGATATATGCAACTTGATTATCTTAGCGTATCGGCCCATGCTCGGCTTCAGTCGACGTGGAACACACCCTTCGCTATCCTGAAAATTCTCCTCTTCCAGCTCGCGCTCATCCATTGCAACGCGATCGAACTTTCTGCCGGAGATGGTCCCGAAGACATTAGCGTCTTTCGGAAGTTTCTGCGTACAAAAATTGCTGGCTGTGAGTTGCAATCTGCGCCGTAAATGCTCATCCTTGGCTGCACAAAAAATACATTATTAAGCTTATCTTTGCCCAAGGTTTGCAAACTTGTTAATTAATAACGTCGCTGTTCTTTCATTATTAAACTCTACTTTCGTTACATTATATTATATACATACACAATGTAAAATTGAAAGTTTATTTTAAAAAATAATTAGAAAAGAGTAGAATCATATGCAAAATGCGGAGTACTTATTTGCTCTTTCACGTACATTGTTTTGATACGCTTAAGAAATTTAATTCGTTGACATAACCTTTAACGTTTCTGGCTTTGATTGCCGCGCAAAATTTTTGGCAAAACATTTTACGAATGGAAATAGCCACATGAAAACGAGAGTTTGTCTTTATTTGAATATCTGCTTTTGTAATACTAAAACAAACTATATTAAAGTTCAACGGAATATGCGGGATAAACACATGGCTATGACCTTCGACTATATAATTATGGACTGC
>NW_011967159.1:412777-426420 GCF_000949405.1 Vollenhovia emeryi | reverse complement strand
TGCTGAATGCGGCCAATAAGTTGGCGCGCGTTACTTCAAATCCAAATTAGTACAAATCCAACGAACAGACCTGCACCTGCACCATCTTTGATATCGGTTGCACACGCCGCTGCCTTCCGTCAGAAATAAATACACAAGGATATTGACGGATATATAAACAAGAAAAATAAGGAAGCCGAGGGAAGCGGACGAAGTAACGCGAATGGATTTAAAGCGCTTCGTTCTTGAATCTTGTTTTAACTCTCGGGAAGAGACGTCGATCAGATATGTAACCTGTGTTGCTCGATGAGTCAATGTTTATACCTGAGATGTATCATTTCGACACCCACTGAACTTTACCAATTAAGCAAATGGTAAGGACTCCCGTCGTTATTAGCAACTTTCTACCCGGTCATCTTTTTATCTTATCGCTGGCTCTCGAAAACAATGTGATAACACACTTTGGGTAGGGGTACACCTATATATATCACATCGTATACCCATACAAGGACAGATAGTGCGTTCGCCGCTTGCATTTCGACCAATAGCTTCGTTGTAACAAGTCTTACGTTTATTGTCACAGATTTTAGCGTTTTATATCAAAAGCATCAATCCTGGTGAAAATCTACAGTTTTATTCAACAAAAATTACAGCGGGTTTGTTCGGCTACCTCTTTCTTCATCCGCTAGAATTTACCCTTGTCGACTTGCACTGATTAAAAAGAGCTCAGAATCATCCGATCACTGCACAACAGAGATGTTAGAAATACATTTTAAATCAAAGAAACATTGAGACAAGTCTGTCTTATTCCTTCTTTTTGGCAACTGCCGCAACTTTGTCTTTACCTTAAAATTTCTGTTATGACACTAAATTGTGCATGTAATTTATCTTGTTTCTTATTAGATATTCATTAACATTAACTTTACAGACTGACTCTACAGTAAACCTGGATCTGTTCACTGCTGCTAAACAATTGGCAGACAGCGAGATCGAGCTGATAAAAGTGATTGAGAATTCCAGCAAGTGCCAAAGAACTGCCGCAAACATGTTCACGAATGCGAAGAAAACGAAGAAGTCTGGGAAATCAAAAAATGTTAGTATATCTCCAATCACATTCTTGAGAATTATACACATTGTAAAAGTATCCAAGTGTTTGAACGTATAATACACTGAACAATGATTAAGAGCAACTTTTTTTCCAAATGTTATTTTTTTCATCTATGTGGTACACTTTATATAATTATTATTATAATAATCCTATTGACGGGCTTACAGGCTCGTCCATCCGCAGCGTTATTGGCTGCCAAGCAAGAGGCAGCGAAACGACAGCTGTCCGACAAGAAATCTAACACCTTTATACCAGATATGTATCAGAGGTCGATCGATGCGTATAAAACAGTACGAAAGGAGACTGGCCTCGTGTTTGACCGGAGCATGGCCGAGCACGAGTGCCTCTGGGATCCTAATTATCCCGAATGTCCAGCCAGATTTACACGAGTTTTGCAGAGATGCGAGAAGCTGGGCCTGGTGCAGAGATGTAAACTCGTCGAACCGAGACATGCCACAGAGAACGAGCTCCTAACTAAGCACAGTCAGAAGCAGATTGATATTTTAAAGGCGACGGACGGCTCTACGGATACTGAGAATTTGGAGTTGGTGTCGTCCAAGTACGATTGTGTCTTTATCCACCCGGTATGTATACAGATATAATTCCATACCTTTTCTTTTTAATAGAGAGAATAATCAAAATAGCGATACAAATAAGTAACAGTTTTCAGTTCACGGTTAAGTAACAGTTCAAGATCTGTTTTACTTTTTACAGTCTACGTATAGATTGTCTTTACTAGCCGTGGGCTCAACGATCAATCTTGTAGAAAGTATCTGTAAAAACGAGATACAAAATGGCATGGCTATTATCAGGTAATATACAAAGATCTTTACAAAATATTAATATATATTTAATCTGATTGATTTTACCTTCAGCGATTTACTTTTATTTGTTAAATATATTCTGGATTAATTTAACTTTATTTATATTGATCATGTATGTAATAATTAATATTTGACAAAAATAGCAAATAGTAACATTCTTTCAGACCGCCTGGTCATCATGCAATGAAATCAGAATACTGTGGTTACTGCTTTTTTAACAATGTAGCTTTGGCAGCAGAGAAAGCTTTGAGTTCTGGTCTGGCGAATAGGATTTTAATTGTGGATTGGGATGTTCATCATGGGCAAGCGACGCAACAAATGTTTTACAATGACCCACGGTACGCCTATACTTTTCTTTTTTTTTTAATTATTTTATTCTTTACGACACATTGTTCCACTTATCCCACAAGAAATAAGTAATAATTGCTCTTAAATTCCTTTACAGTGTAGTTTACTTTTCGATACATCGTTACGAATATGGCGAGTTCTGGCCCAACTTGAGGGAATCTGATTTTCATTATGTTGGAGAGGACCTCGGAGAGGGTTACAACTTTAATATACCTTTAAATAAAACCGGCATGACTAATGCCGATTACATTGCAATATTCCAGCAAGTTTTATTGCCAATGGCGTACGAAGTACGTGATACATTAGACCTTACTTTACTGTAACAATATAACAAAATAATTAATCTTTTAATGGAAGTATTAACGTTGTAGTTTCAACCGGATTTGATAATAGTATCAGCTGGTTACGATGCAGCTCTAGGTTGTCCAGAGGTAAATTTGCACATATTTATTATTCTTTTTCTTCTTTAGTTTTGCCCAGACTTCGTCCTTGTTTCTGCTGGTTTTGATGCCGCATTGGGCGATGAAAAGGTTGTAATAGCTTTTATTAAATTATGTTAATGTATTACGCGTGCTACTCATGTTATTGTATTTGATTTTTATTAACAGTACTTTTATTTAATATAAATTGAAATTTTTCTAAGTGTTATATCTTTTCTATTTGAAAGAAGGCAGAAAATCGAGAGAATATGAGGCAACACTAATATTGTTTTATCACTAGTATTTATATCACTATTTTTGTTATGTATTAATATTGATTTAAAATATGTTACTTTTACCACTAATATTTATTATATTATTTAAATTATAATAATCTATTGTTGCTATAAAACATTTAAGATACATCTTAGAATATAAATTGATAATTTATTAACTTTTTATTAATCTGCAGGGTGAAATGCTGATAACTCCGGCATGTTATTCGCATTTACTATCGTCATTATTAAGTCTGGCAAATGGAAAAGTCGCCGTGGTTTTAGAGGTAAAAGAATATACTTCTAAATGTATGTTTATATCTTTACTCTTACGTACCATATAAATATTAAACTCAATATTCTAATACATAGGGCGGTTATTGTCTGAAATCATTAGCGGAAAGTGCAGCATTGACTTTAAGAACTTTATTAGGCGATCCATGCCCGATTTTGCAAACACTTGATTTACCATCATTGAGGTAAACAATCTAGTGCTAATACATTTATTGCATTATTTTTGGTACTCCGATATTAAGAATAATATCTTCTCCTTTACTCTGTCTTACGAAGCCCTTTATTGTTATTGTTAGCATACGTGATACTATCCTGAATGCGATTTACGCACATAAACCATACTGGAAATGTTATCAATACCAAGACACACACAGCATCAATAGTGTAACGCACAATAAAGAGGAGATTGCTAACCGGCATGTAGTTATGGTTACGTACAAGTAAGAAACTACATTTTTCTAGTTTATATGTTATTCTAATATACATATGTATATTAGAATAACATATAACAATTCAACAAATTTTTATTATAAGTAATAAATTGCATGTTTTTGGACAAATTATTTTAAACAAAATAAGTTCCATACCCTAATTATACTTTTTTATTTTATTTTATCTATAATTTATTAATTGTTTAAATTAGATTAATGTTATGAACATATTTTACAAATTATCTTTACCTTCCTGTTTCAGAGGTAGTGAAGTTAAACTAGACAAGTATGACACTCGAAATTGCTATCCTATACAAAGCAAAGAAACATTAGAAGCTGTGGAAAAAAAGTTGAACAATTTAATACTATGTAAGTATTAAAAAATTGCTCTATTTCGAGCAAATCGTGTAGGAATATTTAAATAAATCGCAATATATGCTTTATTTGCGTATCACATGTAATACCTTGTGCAAGTTTCTATTAATTCTGATATTCTGTTATTAAATTTTATTCTGTTATATCTAACAAATTTTTATGTTCCATTAAAGATAAGAACTGTCTTTAATCTTATCGAAAACGTGAATACATTAAAGATGATTTTAAACAGGTTTTTACAGAGATTATTAATAATAAAAGAAAAACTATGTATGAAATTAAAAAAGAAATTGTGATTTATAAAATTACAGTTTTATTAAGAGTTGATTGTAGTACCTATATTGTTTAATTATTATTAAAAATTAATTTATTATTTTTACAGTAACAAACTTACGTAAAGCACCTCATAGAGTATGTATCGTCTACGATGAAAAGATGCAGAGGCATACCAACATTTCCGACAGTTCTCATCCAGAACAACCAAGTCGCATTTCCAGTATTTATAAGAATCACGAAGAACATGGCTTATTAGAACGATGCCATTTATTACAAGTATAACGAAATATGTATATGTAATAACCTAAATTATTTAAGTTATGCATATAATTATTTTATTGTAACAAAATTTAAGTTTTAGTTTAATGCGAAATTTTTTAGCTTGATATCAGTGAAAATTATAAAGATCTTATAGAGGAAAAACAGAATGTAATTTGTGATTTCTTTGTGCCACAAAGGGAAGGAGTGCAACAATAGAAGAATTATCTTTGGTCCATTCAAAAGACTACATAGACGACATAAAAAAGACGTCGATTTTAAAGCTCAAGGAATTACAAAAGCAAGCCTCGGATTACAACTCCGTTTATCTTCATACTGAAACGTGGTCAAGCGCCTGTATATCAACCGGCTCTCTTTTACAAGTAGTGGACGCGGTTTTAAATGGGGAGTGCCAATCCGGAGTGGCTATTGTAAGGCCGCCTGGACACCATGCTGAAAAAGATATTGCATGTGGTTTTTGTATATTTAATAATATTGCTGTGGCCGCGATGTACGCTGTACAATTTCATCATGTTAAGAGGTACAACACACTATGCTCTTATTACGGCTTTGAATAGCAATAAGAATAAATTAGATTAGAAAAATAATGTAAATACTTTATAGGGTATTAATAGTGGATTGGGATGTTCACCATGGAAATGGGACGCAATCTATTTTTGAGGAAGATCCAAAGGTTCTTTACGTTTCCGTTCATCGTTATGATAATGGGAGCTTCTTCCCAAATTCCAAGCTCGCTAATTATACGAGCGTTGGTTTAAATGCAGGCGAGGGATTCAACGTGAACATACCGTGGAACAAAGTAACCAGTACATGTATTCGTAGTGTTTTAAGAAATATTCTTTACACACATTTGCTTGACATCAGTATATGAAAATCTATAGTTGCAAGTTTGGTGCGATTTAAAATTGATTTAAAATGACACTACATTTTCTCTTATTACATCTGTAGAAGGGAATGGGAGATGCTGAATACGTAGCGGCTTTCCAGCAAGTTGTGATGCCCATCGCTTATCAATTTAATCCAGAACTAGTCCTAGTTTCGGCTGGATTTGATGCTTGCAATGGTGATACACTTGGAGGTAAATTTTAGCACATATCTAAATCAATTATTGTACATTTAATTGAAATATTCAAAAAGTAATATAACAAACTTATGTACATAAAAAGTTTTACACATACGTACGCGCTTGTACAGTAAAAGAACTTTGTGTGTGCGTACAAACTTTTATTTTACATGTAAATTAAATAAGTATATAATGTAAAATATATTAATATCAAACATGTTTTTAATATATTTTCATAATCTGTAAAGAAAATCTAATTCTCCTAATATTTATTAATATCTTTTTTATTTTTTCAGGTTGTCTCGTAACCCCAGAACTCTACGGTCATTTAACCCATGCGCTCTCATCCCTGGCCAACGGTCGTGTAATTCTAAGTCTCGAAGGAGGTTACAACATCAACTCCATCTCCCATGCGATGACTATGTGTACCAAGGCCCTCCTGGGCGATCCTTTGCCAATGCTGGATCCTAATCTCGTTCCCTGCACAAGCGCAATCAATTCTATCAATAACGTATTAAAAACTCACAAGAAATTCTGGCCCAATTTGCAATATGGAATGTCCTTGCCGAAAGAGAAACTACTTCCTAAAGTTAAGGCAATACCTAATAAGCTCGAGGAGCAAGGAAGAAACGCGGATAAATCGAAACAAACGGAATCGAAAATCGCCTTGGAGGGAATCGAGAGCGAGAAGCTGGAGTTGAATCTGGCGATCGACAAGAACTGCTTGAATCTAGTGACGGACGAGGAGATTTCTAAGCTAACATGCGAGGTGGAGAATATTAAGATTAAAAATTTGCACGCGATGAAAAGCGAAGCGGTCAAGGTGGAAAGAAATGCCGAGTTGAAGCAGAGCGAAGCGAAAAGTCTCGATGGTACCGAATTCATGCTTTGATTAATTTTAACAAGAATAATTATTGTATTCTTTAACCAAGGATATATTTGATTGGCAGTTTCACAAAGTGTACAAAAATGCGTGAACGAAACGAACCAACCAAAAGGCAGCCAGCAAGGAAGTTCTAACACACGCGAGGATGGCGATGACGAAGAAGCGGCAACATCTCTACAGCGTGAGACCCGGCCGACAACTCTTTCGGAATATCTTTCTGATAATCTTCAGGTAAAACTCTTATTGTTGCGATACAAAATATTTATCTCGTCAATGATTTCTCTATTAGATTATATACTTACTATTTTATACACACAGATACAATGATATCTTTTTCTCTATGTAGGCTCTGACGGCGGGAGAAATGTTTGCGGTCGTGCCTCTGCAAGACTGTCCACATCTGTTCACGGTCAACGAAGTTCCTCCGGGTGGAATCGATGTAACTGCTCCGTGTGTCGAATGTGCCAGCACCGCAGAGAATTGGATTTGCTTGCAGTGTTACACCGTGCATTGCGCACGCAGTGTTAATCAACACGCGATGCAGCACGCAGAGGAGTACGAGCATCCCCTCACGCTCAGCTTCAGCGATATCTCTGTCTGGTGTTACGGTTGTGAAGCTTATATCGATAATCCTGTAAGTATACTTAAAGAATGAAAATTTTGAGGCTCGAGATAATATAAATAATACTTTCAAATTACAATTTATATATTTTTTTAACAATTTTCACACTTGTGTTTTTAGCGATTATATGCGGCAAGAAACGCGGCTCATCAAAGCAAGTTCAATGAAGAGCTTCCCTGGACTTATAGCGAAAGTAGCACAAACACACCTTAAATAATCAAAGAAATATATTTTAAATAACAAAAAATATAAAATGTCTTTTAAGATTTGGTTTTAAACTTGATGCGTTACTAGATGAAAATCTGAAAGATAATTAATAAATAATTTCACCTAAAAAATTTAATAAATATAAGCTAACTGAGAATACACTCATCCCATGATTTACGCGATATTTTTTATACACGCTAGTCCCACCATTTACGCAATACTTTTCATAGGCGGTCAGAAAATATCTTTAAAAGAGATATACTTGTAACGAAACTTAAGTAGAAGTACCAAATATTCCTAGTGATAAGGATTACTTTATTTTACTAATTAAAAAGTGACTACTGTAATTCGAAGTACAGTACTCACAGCGACAAAGAAAAAATTTTTAATGTTTTTCCAATATTTTATTTGTAGTTTTTGTGCAAATATGTAAAATACATATTTTTACAACACGGATTTTTCTCTCACATTTCGTACTAATGGACTCTTCATTGTTCTCAACCATGTAATAAAAAAACATGTGGAACAAATACTCCGCGTAGATTGCGGGACAAGTGTATTTGTCGCAATGTAATTAAAGTCTATAGATAGTCTATTGATATTAATTATCTTTGCGTTTTTAATTTTGAATAAGTTAAATCAAAAACTATAATAAAATTAATTTTAACAATTTTATTGAGTAAAATGCTCAAGCTGTATTCAAACATGTATACGTGTACTGTATAAGAACAAAGAACAATTTCTCAACTAATAGTTTCTCATAAATGAAAAATGTTATCCTTTTAAAAGAGAGAAGAGAAAAACTCAGATAAATACGTATCGAAATTGCTGGAAATAATTAACTATAAAAATGTTAACAATATACTGAGAAATAATTCACTATTAATGCCTCACTAATAATTATTAGTTGAACCAAACTAAAAATACCTCGTGTTAACTCGATTAGAATTATACATAGTGTTCCGAAAAAATTTCAGCGCTCAGTAAATAGAAAAAGAGAAGAACTGTTATATTTCCAAGTCTTTGTTTCTTTTGTCAGTAATTCAACTATTTCGTTGTTTTATAAAAATATGTAATATTCCTCACTGAAAATTTTCTGGTGCACTATGTATATTATATTTTTCTAAATACAAATATATTTAGCTATATTCTATCTTACGAGAGAATGATCTCGGTCTAATAATAGGCCTACTAAAATCACACGACAGATGGGATAATAATAAAAATACTAAGGCTAAGCATCATGCGAATTCTATCGGAGAACAATTAAATTTTTGTTGTGTGTATGTACTCTATTTAGTTTTTTAATAAAAAATATTCATTCCAATTTTCAATGTTCTAAAAGGAAAAGAGACGGGAAGGCAGTAAGAGGAGGAAGACGTAAATTTCTTTTTTTTTTAGATTTTATTTGCGCCTTCAATCTTGTTTTTCTTGTAAAAGAACCCTTTTGATCACAGATTCAGAGATACTTAAATATCTACCTTATTAAATACATTATACTTGTCTTTTCTGTTTATACACACAAAGTCTAAGCTCTCAAATCGAACGAAAAAGTTAAAAATAATCTTCAGTTACTTATTAGTTAACATTTTATGTTCATTTAACATATTTATGCTTGTTAGTTACTGATTTTTACTTAAAATATCATAAATTGTATAATTTATATATCTTGTGCATATAGGAATTATATGTAACAAGGAAAATTATTCTCATCGCCTTCCACTTCTTAATACTTGATTCTCGCAGAATAGATTGCTTGCCTTTACTTAGGAGAGTTCTTCCCTTTGTGTATTATAACACTATCATCTGTATTTTCGCTGTAGTAAAATACTGCATAAAATAACATTTAAATTGTTGTTTTAATAAAATGTATTTATACACAGATATTATCTTTTGTCAAAAAGAAGCTGTATTAATAATTAAAAATAAAAGTGCAAAATTTTGTATTTATATATCGATCGTTAATTAATTAATTTACTGTAAATCTCCATATCATTGGAAATATACATTTATTTACTTTAAACATTACACAATCTAATAGTTTGTAATATATCAGTGACAGATTTATTCATAATTGCAAAATTTATATCCTGGAATTATGCCATTTAATTAAGTCAATCTCTAGCTCAATTGTTAATATAAAAATTTACTAGATTTATCTTGTATAGCTTATTAAATATGTTATATCATTTTTACGTAAAGATCTGACTTAGAATTTTTCAAATGGAATTTATTTTTAAAAATGAAGTTAATTTCTTAATATAAAAAATGTTTTATCAATATATTTTACACTTAAATTAATTTAAATTTAAATTTTATATTTAATATTTATTCTATTAAACTGTATAAAAAGTTATAAATATTGATTACTAATTAACATTTCTTTGAATATTAAATATATTTTTATCTTTACTGCATAGCGGTTAAGCTAAATGTGCCATTTTTTTATCTGTACAAGTTCATTTTACTCTTCTTTCTTTGCGTTGATAATTTCTTTGACTAGCTGTCTTACGTTTAATAGAAATATATATTATAAATAATTATTACTAACATATACATTTAGAAATATGGCATCTTGGAATGCAATTTCGTAAGTTTCTTCAGTTGTTATATTAGCCACTTTTGAAATTTATTAGTTGCGTATATTTTGCTTTGATTCAGGCACTAAGTATTCGATTTTTAACAATACTAATCTAAATTGTTCAACATATTCATAAACGTTCTTTGCAGTCGCGACGATACTGCTAAAAACGCCATCGCTCCACGAACTCAACGAATGTCCCAGTACACCAAGTGAATGCAACGACGGCAATTTTTCCACAGAGATGTGAGGATAGAAAGTCTTGACTACATGAAACCTGAACAAGTGCGAATTATTGCTCGACAACTCCGCGAATTCGTTTATCGCAGAGGCCGGTAATGCGTAATACAGTCTGTACGGGAGCTTGTTGACAACGAATTTCTCCTCGCAATCCCTGATCCTCCTGGCGATAATATTGAACACCCACGGCAAGGGCTTAGAGCCTTGCTCGTACAAGTGAAAATCCTGCGTCAGTTTGTACTTGTGATTGCTGCTGCTACGATAGGTCCTGCGGGTATTGCGGAGCTGCAGCAACGCTGTGGGTAGCGAATAACTGTACGAGGTATACAGATGCACATGAGTGAGATGAGGTTTGGCCTTCAGCTCTGTTGTGATGTAGGACGTGAGCGGCAAAACTCCGCCCTGATGCGCGAAAGCGTAGAAGAGAGCCAGCAGCAGATTGCTGACGTACCAGAGGATCAATTTTCTGGACTTGTATTCCGTGGATTTGACGGGACTGCAAGTCTCGCTATTTACGTCGTCGTTGACATATCTGCGGACGATATCCAGACTGGGGACTTGATTTAGCTCGGGTGCATAAAGAAATACCAGCGGAAAGAGTACCGGGATTATAAAGCGAGGCTCCTGATGAGGAAAGAGAGACAACAAGGCGACTGGAACGACGAACGTAAATGTCATCAGGCCTACGATGCTCTGCAGGCGCGGTAAATGCAGCCATTGTGCCTTCAGTCCGCTAGAAATTCGAAATGTTATTATCATTTACGCGTCTCGTGTTAATCGACGTTAACGTACCTGCGTATCATTTTCACGAGCGTCAGTAATCCAATAATCCCCAAAACGTTAAACAGCAGCGGAATGTTGACTAGGAAGTGCAGGAAGCGGGGATGCAGTCCATGCGTTTCCAAATTCTTCACGTTTGCATTGTACTTGAGGAAATTAACCGGCGTCACCACAAAATTGTTAATTCCAATCTCCAATTGGCCTATCTCCCCCATCGTCAGATACCCGAAGTAGAAACTGTCGACGAGAATGAAAAACATCGCGGCTGGTAGTCCGCAGAGAATAAAGACGAACATCCTGATGTGGAAGTCTCTGAAGCCGACGCTTTTCGAGTTCAATCCCCTCTGTAGCCAGAAGAAGATGGGAACGAAGGCGAACGCGATGAAAGTCGGCCTGTTGAATATCCCTATTACCGTTATCGTAGCCAGCACGAAGCAGTCGTTCAGAGAATGCGAGGGCAGCAATGCTCTCAGCTTGTAGTACTTGACTCGATCTACGGTGGTCGTCGCTTCGCTATACTTCTCGGAGAGATAATCGCTCTGCCACACCACCTTACGTAAAACAATAAGACCGTTAAAGCAATACGTTAAAGGTACAAATGAGATGACCGAATGTTAAGATCCCTTAATTATACCAGAAATTGATACAAGACTGGATTCGTTAAATCCTAACAAGTCCCGTTTGACGAGTTTCGTCGATTGGTCTCGCGTAATCTTTGAGGAAATTGGACGTACCTTCTCCGAATACGCCATACACCGGGAAACGAAGTACAACAGCGCGGCGGTCAGCACCAATTCAATAGAGTTGGACAGCGTACGGGTGGCATAGGTGAGCATAACGTAGGAGCTAGCGTACGTGACGAGCCTGACTCTGTAGTTTTGGCCGTATATACAACAGATCTTGTACAGAAAGTAATCCGACAGGAAGGAGAGCGCGCACATGAAAAGCCGGGGGAAGAGCACGAAGAAATACGGTCTCTTCAGTGACAAATCGAGGAAGTGAAACGTGTACGGGGATAGCCTGTTGAGAATCGCGTAAGGAAAGCCAACGACGACTTGGGGGATGAATATAGAACGTATGGGAAACGTGGCGTTGAACTCCCAGGGCTTGTAGACATCAATGTCAAAGTGGTCTCCTGTGGGAAGGAGATACAAATGTTAGGTGTAAATTAAAATACAACGAAAACAACGAGTAAACAAACGAGGCCAATCTTAACGAGCATGAAAGTTAACAATATATATATTCAATTTCAAAGATGTTGTAGTTGAAATATAAATCAGCGGACGCGTTTCGGCACACGGCGCTTTCATCAGCGCAAAGTCCAAATGAAAATTAAATAGTTATTTCGTCTGGTACATAATTGTCAATTTTAACTTTGCGCTGATGAAAGCACTGTGTGCCGAAACTGTAACATCTTTGAAATTTAAAATCTATACTGCTTTGTTAGCTCTCGCGCCCGTAAAGCAAGACACTCTGGGAGTAATAGCTGGCCAGCAGAATGGACGCGTACCGGAGATAACTTCGATTGACTGAAAGAACTCGTCGGGATGAATGTAGCCTGTCTGCGAGGCAAAAGTGAGGGCTATTCTCAACGCTGCCAGGATCCAATAGAGACCGATCCTGCGCCGCACAGGTGCCGCAGTTTGGTAGTCGTCGATGGACCTGCGATATTCGTTTTTGTGCTGACGAACAAAGGAAACGTTACGTTTGTATAAACAGCAATAACGAGCGAAACGTGGCATTTACCAAGTCTTCCCTTTTTCTATATAAATGCAAAGTTCGATATATGAAATGAAACATGTTGGTTTGAAAACGTGCGATTCAAACTTGGTGATTTTTTACTTCAATTGCTTTCTGCCCGGTTCATTGCTCATTGCCTTCATTATCGATCATCGTTTATTTGTTGCTATTTATTGAAAAAGAGAATTCGCGCAGTCCACGTAATAAATATATAGACACGTATGGCCAACATGTACATGCTAGAAATGCACTTTAGGATTTAAAAAAAATTAGATGAATGTGAATACTATGCGAAAAGTTACCTTCAGCGACATGTTTTTCTTTTTGCATGAATTAAAGAGTCACGACTTAACCTCAACGGCAACTCTCGAGCGTTCATTTAAAGCTAGACAAAATTACGGAGCCATGAATTTCCTCATCGCGGCCGAGTTCCGCGGAGAATTGCGTTGCAGTCGCGGCATTCGTGATCAGAGGCATTGTTTGCGAGACGCCAGTCTTTGGAGAAAAAAAAAACAAAAAAGGTGTTAACCAACACTCGCCAATTGACAAACAGCGGTGAAGCTCGTCACGAGTCAAAGGTGAAGTCGAGTGTTGTTAGATCTGCCCCCTTTTCGGGCACGCGCAGTGCAATACGGCATCAGCGAAGTAGTAATCTCTGATATATAAAGGTCCTGTGAAGGCCCTGTTTTTATATGTCTATAAAAATTATTTTTGGAACCATAGTGCACGCCTAAATTGTAATAATATTAACTAAAATACTTATACCTTACCTTCATATTAGTTGCTTTCCTTTTACATGAAAACTCAGATAAATCTCACTTACGACGTCATAGCTGAATGCATGTTCCTTTTGATTCTTGAGAAGTGAGATTCAACCAGATTTAACTGAATTTTTGCACAGCGAGTTTAGTAGACT
>NW_011967159.1:398540-411718 GCF_000949405.1 Vollenhovia emeryi | reverse complement strand
CAAAGGTAAATCTGCGCATGTACAGTTCGGACTGCGCCGATGACACCGCGCATAAACCTTTTGGGGAAAAGAGGTTTATGCGCGGTATCATCGGCGCAGTCCGAACTGTACATGCGCAGATTTACCTTTGCCCATCTCGAGAACAAGGAAGGAGATATATTCTCTATCTCATGTTTTGGACAGATCTGGCATCACTATTCCCCTTCCAGGTATATATGTTCTAAGGTAGACTCCCATTAATGACGTCATATCTTTAATACTCGCATAACTGATAGCGTTTTCAACATCGACACCGTCGAATTGACATCGATTCGACATCATTTCGACGTCGAGATCGACGAATCGTTTCTCACTGGAAAGCTCCCAACTTTCCGAGCACGTGGACGTTACTGGAATTCACTAGATCTGCACTGCGCATGCCCGAAACACTGGGCGAAGTCGCGAGGAGCCTGTCGCTAACTTCACCCTCTTCTCGGCGCGCGCGCGCGCGAGACAGCACGAGAGCGAGAGAGAGAACGAGGGGCAGAGAGTGCAGCCGCGAGGAACAGGTTTATTGATTGCGGAGGGCGCGCAACGTCACACACGATGGACGACAATGGACGCCGTGACTTGTGAACGGCCCGTCGTCCGCGAGCGACTGTTTACCATCGCCCCGTCCGGATCGTCCGGATTTTAGCGTTGCGGCTACGCGCCCTGTGTCGGGAAACGTGCGTGCTGTACTGTGCGCGGGAGATCGGACAATCCCCCGAGCGTGCTTCGGTGTGAAGTGTGTCAGTGAAGGGACAAAGGGTGTCACGTAAGTGTGCGCCGAGCCCTCGGGAGGACTCGTCAGAAAAAAAAATGAAAGCTATCGCGAGGACTTCGAGGAGAGAGAGGGAGTGAGAGCGCTGTAAATCACGGCGAGGATTTGCGTATTTAGTGGCCTCGATCGCCTTGCTACGAACTTTTGCTAGATAACTAAAAAGATTAACGGAAAAAAAGAAAAGAAAAAAAAAGATAGACGCAGTCTCCCGACAGACTCTTGACGTGTTTGACGGGCGTGGGGTAAAACGGTCGTTACGCTGTAAGATCTGTCCGAATCCGTAAACCTCGGCTTGCGGAAAGGAGTGCGCGTAGAGGAAATGAATCACTAGAACGAGGCGATCCGGCAAAAAAAAACGAGTTTCCCCGTGCTTTCAGAGACTCCGTAGAGACGGGCCCCTTCGTGCTCGCCCGCTATGTGTTGTCGAATGTTGTCGCATACTCTCGAGGACTAAAGCCGTGTAGCTATTCCGTCTCTCCAGATCTCCGGCCTGAGCCTCTCGGCTCCCGGTCGGGGGGACCCCCGGGTTGCCATGTGTCCCTGTCGATTTGTGTTAAGCTTAAGAGGGCCGGGCGCTTTAAGCGAAAGCACTCGGGACAGTGTGGACTTTCCGCCTGATTCGGGATCCCCGAACTATCCTCGCTGTACACTATATAGTCCCTTGCTACCGCATTATTGTCGTAAGATGTACGAGAAACGTTACGATACGTCGTTCCTCTTGCCAGAGTGTCCCCGCGCAGCTCGCGACGTAGTAATAAGCTACCTCCCGTCTGTGCGTTGCAGGACGCCTAATCCGGCGGCGGCGGCGGCGGCGGCGGCAGACAGCGACAGCCCGGGCTGACCATGGGCAGCAACACGGACGGTGACAATCTGAATCTCAGCTGCGGCGAGAACGACAACGGCGACGAGCTAAGAATCGCCGCGGACGAGACGTACGACACCCGCAGCGAGGTCTCCTCCAGCAGCTCCAACTCCAACTCCGACTCCAGCCACCCCACCATCAGCTCGGTCTCCAGCAAGTCCTCGCGCGGCGACAACAAGCGCAGCAAGAGGAATCGGAACAAGCGAAGCAGATCCAGGGACTCCAAGTCGTCCAGCCCCGAGCCAAAGCGGGCCAGGTCCAAGGAGAGCAAGGGCACTACCAAGAGCTACGACTACACGACCAAGTTGAATTACTTGTTTAGAGACGCAAGGTTCGATGAGGACAATAAGCAGTTATTGCAGTCTTTGTATCGATAACAAAATCCTGTTTAAAGCTTTTTTTTAAGTGTTAATTTCACATAAACGTGCAGAATTGGGGACTTTAGTTTCTATTGCTTCTTATAAATTACATAATTATGTAAAATTTGTTCTAAAACTACATGTCCTGTATGCAGTTCAGAACTTAACAAAATTGTACCTTTTATATTGAGTCAAACATATGATAATTGTATACATGTAATATAAATTATAAGATGTCACATGTCTATTGCGAACATATTTTTTACATAATATGAGAAAGGGGTGTACGTTGCTTAACGTTATGTATATTTGTAGACGATCTGAATTTGGAATATATATTTCTGAGTTTCCCTTTCCAGATTTTTCATTATCAAGTCCAATAATGCAGAGAATGTGACGCTGTCCAAAGCCAAGGGAGTATGGAGCACGTTGCCACAAAACGAAGCAAATCTCAATCAAGCCTACAGAGAATCGCGAAACGTTTTGCTGGTATTTTCAGTGAAGGAGTCAGGGAAGTTTGCTGGCTTTGCGAGACTTAGCACAGAATCCAGAAGAGACGCTGGTCCAGTTTCTTGGGTGTGCAAAAATAAATATAAAGATCTATAATAAACAATTATGTAATAATCATTAGTTTCACAATTAACTGATTGTCTTTAGTATCATTTAATTGAATAGATCGTCAAAAAGAAAAGAGAGAACGATATCATGGGATGCATTTCAGGTATTGCCTCCTGGATTATCAGCAAAAGCTTTAGGCGGCGTATTTAAAGTTGATTGGATCTGCAGGAAGGAGCTGCCGTTTACAGCAACGTTACATTTGTACAATCCGTGGAATGATGGTAAACAAGTCAAGATCGGTCGGGACGGACAGGAAATCGAGCCCAGAGTCGCCGAAGAATTATGCAGATTATTTCCAGAAGACGAAGGTGATGTACGAACGTTACATCTTAATAAATAATAAGAATAAAGACTTATTATGTCGCCAGTAATTAATTAACCAATGTAGAAAATCAATAGTCGACACAACTGGCAAATTAAAGAAATTTATTGCGAAACATATTACCTCAGCCAGGGTTTGAACACGGACCTCCCTACACTCTAGGCGGGCGTCTCGTTCAAACCCTGGCTGAGGTAATATTTTTCGCAATAAATTTCTTCAATTAGGATTTGCCAGTGGTGTCAACTCTATTAATTTCCTACATTGATTAATAAATAATATTAATCAAATATTTATTAACTTTGATATATTTATAAGTTATATACCATATACATATATGTATATATAATTTCTATATTTATCGTGTTGCATATGTATAAATGTTTGTGCTTGCAGGAATCGAAATGACGCCCATTTTGCGAAAGTCGAAAGAGGCAGGGAAACACGTCGTAAAGTCGTCGCGTTATCGCGACAAAAGACCCATAGGCAGTTCTAGATTTTTACGAAGAGGCGGACGAGGACGTAAACTATTCTTAACGTCGAGATCGCGTTTAGCATCATTGGCGAGAGGATCTCAAGATATAACGGGAAATCACAGAAGCTCCAGGGATCATTCCTACCGGTACACGCCGTGGTTCAATCGAGGCGATTCACCTTACTCAAAGTACGATCATCCAGTAGCGATTATTCGTGACACTCGCAGCTGGACGTACAGTAATTTTTTAAATTTAATTTAGGGGTTACGGAACTGGATTGGGTGTCGCCGCGGTTGCAGAGGCTTACGTGGCAGATTATATGCGTACTATGCAACACCAATTGCCTCCGTTACCACCTTACGGTCCACATCCTTACGACACTTTGCCACCGCCACCTCCACCTCCAAGGTAAAAATTTATTCAATATTGCACCAGAGAAACGCTGATATTTTCCAGATATTTCGTTCTACTTAAACTATTTGCACAGAACACGAACTCCAGTATAAATGTAAATCTCAATTCTCTTTCTGACATTTAAATTAGAAATCAAATATATTTATTGAAATTAAATCAACATATGTAAATTGAATAATTTTAATATAACACTTGACATTGAATTAAAGAAAAATGTTGTGTTACGAACGTACAATTAAATGGAAATATGCTTTTTTTTTTTAGATATTACGACGGTCTACCACTGCCTCCAGATTACAATGCGACAGCATCGGCACTAGAGAAACGTAGTTACGAGAGGAGTGTCGATGAATTTCTATGGAGAACGGCTAGTCGTCATAGCCGACATAGCGATCACCGTTCTTCTCGCGATCATCACAGATATAGAGATCGCAGATAAGGATCGCGACTTTAGTGTTTTCCTTCCATCGAAAATCCGTCGGTTCCCAAGTTCTTCATTGACAATGACAATGAGAATTGGAAATGGAATTCTATTAGTGAAAAAATTAAATTAATTATATACTATTTATATTTATTTGGATTTATACAATATTTTTCAAGAATTATATTCAATATATATAATTAACATATGAATAATATATATATTACTGATATTATATATATTGATATGTATATTATTAATAATAGTATATTGTGATACGTGTGCGGGAGATTGGCTATTGGCCACGAGTAGCGGGTGGGCACACGAGCCGAAGGCGAGTGCGCCCACCCGCTACTCGTGGCCAATAGCCAATCTCCCGCACATGTATCTCATAATATATTAATAATATACTTGATATTACGCTCATTAACACATATGTTAATTATATATTGCCATATAATTTATATTTTATATATATATCACATATACATAATATTTTAAAATGAAACTCATTTGTTCCCCAAAAAATTGACTTCCGCGATTTATGAAGAACCTTTGTTATTTATAAAAATATAACTGATATAATGTTATAAATATAGATTAAATTTGTATAAATTGAGTAAGATCTAATTTAATTGAAATATTAAACTACAAGCTCTGAAAATTTACTTCTGGGAATCGGCGGGTGCGATAATATATATATATATATATAATCATTATATCATCACGACAATTCTAATCGATGACATTTAATTGTCATTTATCACATCGCAGCGCAGTTCCAAATGCATTCTGTAATATGCTGTAATACGCTGTTGTAATATAGATTAATTAAGTTTTGTACCACTGAGTATTGAAATGTACAATTCTTTTACTGAATGTCTAACATCTTCGCAATCGCGCAAACGCGATACAACAATATTAAGAAATTTCGTCAATCAAAAAAAAAGAAGAGAAATAAATTCAAATATGCATACATGATGACGACATTTGTCCTTTTGCAATTTTTTCTCAAACTTTGTACATTTTATACGTCTTACACTTGTACAAAATAATTCTTTTGAGATGAGCGGATTGATTTAACCTGAGTTTTTAATTTGAGTTTAGTAAAAACATTGTATCGTTTCTAATTCAGTAATCCACTGTGTCTATCACCTCTTTACTTAATGCAGCTTTATATTATATTGATCTCTGTTTTTAAATCTATTTTAATCTTGTAAAATGATTTTTCTTGTACTACTCTTCCACTATCCGCGTTGTTCACATAGAGCGAAAAGCAGGGAGAACGCACTATATTTTCGTTCTGCGTTATCAAAGAATAAGATTAGAATAAGAGGAAGCTTAAACATAAGAGAGAGCGTCTTGATGACTTCATAATGGAGAATCAATTGTGTATATTTGTGTGTTTATACGAAACTGTTACACATACAAAGTGTATACATAACACGTAAAAAACATAAACAAGTGTTTTCTTTTTCGCGAGATGTAATTAGTTCAAGAGAAACGTATCTAATAAACGAAATCGAGACTCAGCAAGTGATAAGAAATATCGCTCGACACATCACCCACACAGAACGGATGTCCCCCAACCGGACACGTTGTTCTAACGAGAGATAGAAGTGCGGAAAGATTCTAACGTGCTGCGGCTCTTTCAGTGCATCGTCAGATATCGTCTCTAATTTGTTTCACTAGAAAAAAAAACTTTTTTATGAATCTTATAGTCTCTTAGGTGGTGTTTTAAATAATAAACTTTAACAAAATGAAAAATGTGTCAGTTTATACTTATTGTAAAATTAATTATGACTTTCTTCGAGTCGACGAGAGTCATTTCATTTGTCGCGCAGTCGATAATTACGGCGTTTAATTCATTATGTCCCTTCAAGCGCAATTTTTCAAGTACGGCTCGTGCTGCATAGTGTTATACTTTCTCGTTTGTATACTTTTAATTAAAACGAGAAGAAGCAATGTAGGAGAAACGGCAGGCGCGGTGACGACGATCATCAAGTATCAACCGAAAACTGTTCATTTTCCGACTTTAGACAGGATAGTTAAGAAGAATGTCGAGTCGGAGATTAACATGTTGCGGATGGACGAATTGAAGGGTGGAACTATCGACTTGCAGGTATACTTCAATGTGCAAAAATTAGACTAAAAAAAATCCAAAGAGTCGTTAAAAACAAATGCAAGATAAATATTCAGGATTTTCGTAAACTTTTTTATTTTGACATATTCGAAATCATTAAAAAATTTTTATTACATATTATCATAATTTCGGCACTGGAACTTTTAAATTGCTCGTATGTTTTCCAACAAAATGAGAAAAAAAAAGAATCTCCCCGACGGGGAATCGAACCCCGGTCTCCCGCGTGACAGGCGGGGATACTAACCACTATACTATCGAGGAAGACTTACAGGCAATTTGAAAGTTACAGTACTAAAGCTACAGTAGATTAGTATAGAATAAAAAATTTTTATTATTTCAAATATTGTCAAAATAAAAAAGTTTATGAAAATCCGAAATATTTAATATTAATTGAATGTCTCTTCTAAATGTGTATATCTTTTTATAATTTTACATAGCATACTATAATTCATCTATCATATTTTTGACTATTGATTTAATTTTGTGCACATGCAAAAATGACAATGTTACTTTTACGAATTTTAAAACGTTGTCGAAGATATCTGAATCGATGCTGCCTTTCTATTTATGCACTCCTGTTACAGAAGAGCGCGGCTCTGCTCCAACAGGTATCGAACGTCTGCGCGAAATACAAGCTGAGCACTCCTCTCATCAAAAGGCATTTTTTATACAATGCCAAGCACAAGTCGCTGTATTGTTGGATCCGCAAAGTCGCGTCCACCAGTTTCACCAAATTGTTTTCCGACATGAGCAACCGTGGAGTCGAACATAATTTTTACAAGTAAATTATTAATATAATCAGGATCGCAAACACTTAATATACGTGTATTTATTGTTACTTAATATTATTCTTCACACTTATATGTCTACAATCTTATTAAATATAATTAGTAATTTAATAATAAATTTACTTTGTTTTTTTATTAAGAGACTCAATTATTTCTAATTTATATTAATTTATTTGATAATATTAAACATTTTATTCCAACTCATAACTTTCATTTTATTTATTAAATTCAATTAATTGACGAACATTACGTATAATAATTATTGCTACCACAATAATGTGTATCGTAAATGCTTGTCTCGTAAACTAACCTGAGGAGGACTGCGATTTGCAGTCGAAACGTTGTTATTGTGACAAATTAAATATAGCCAGTTATGTCGAAACAATTGATTGATTATTCATTTTATTTGTTTGTGTTCGTAAAAATAAACTAATAATATATAAGGGATTATGATCGATGATTCGATGATGCATTTGTAGAGAAGTAGACATCCTGTCCCTGGGAAGATTGGAAGATCTGCAGTATTTTGCTAACAACAATACTGTTTTCAAATTGCTCGTTGTCAGACATCCGTTTCAACGACTGGTCTCGTCGTATAGGTAACAATTAGTTAATATCACTTGGAAAGTTGAAGAGAAAGAAATTCAGACTTTCTATTATTCCGTCATAATTTACGCCAATTTGTTAATACCGATGATTCTAACGCCAAGATCAACATCAACAAAAAGAATACCGATGCAAGATTATTTATAGAGACCGCATCGAAGACAATAGCAAATACACCGCGCAATCCTGGCTCTACGCTCGCGAAATTCTTCGTCTCTCAAGACCGGAACTCTTCAGTTTCAACGCGTCGGGCGGCAACATCCTGCAAAGGCTATTCTTGGTGGACAGAAGGTACGTACGGCAAATGCTTACATCTCATTTTCCTACTCTACAATTAATGCATTGTAACATAGAATACGGATCTATGTCTACATTTCTCTGCAGGTTGAAAGTAGTACCCAGCTTCCGAGAATTCCTGGAATGGTTGCTGAAACAACCGTCGGATCGCAATGACGTCCACTGGGCCCCATATCACACTCACTGCGCAGTCTGCAACGTGAGATACAACTTCATCCTGAAACTGGACGAATACACGTTCGGGGAAGTAAATTATATCCTATCGAAGCTGAGATTAGATAAGGATAAGACCTACCTACCTAGACTGCAGCGTGCTCGCACCGGGGCCACTAACTCTGATATAACGTGCAAATACTTTCACGATCTGACAACCGACATGGTCCTGCGATTGTACAATAGGTACAAAATGGACTTCGAGATGTACAACTATAAACTGGATAAGTATTTGCGCTGTGCCAAGAATAAAAAATTGACTCTGACCACGCAAAAGAATGGAGCAGCAATAAGAAATACCTAATTGAAAAGCGATAAAAAAATTTTTTCACAAACGACTACGTTCTTTGAAAATATATTTTAATTTACTTTTTATGGACAAGTACCTCTAAATAAAGGAAACACAAATTCCCTTAGGAAGATTATATATAGAATATTATTAATTACTGCGTACGTAGTGGCTCTTGGAATTCGATAAAAACTCTAAATCAGCAATTACATATATACACGCATATGAGGATATTAATTAATAAACTTAGTTAAAAAAAACCATCTTTTTCTTTTCTAATGATCACTATAATGACAGTAATGACAGCAATTATGACCTTATGATAATACATAGATAATATATATTTGTCAATATACAAAATTAAATTAATTACTGCATAAACCTTAGATATCACTAATAGAAAGGGGCTAAAAAAATGAAATTTTATCTCTCTATAAATTATGCTAGAAACAGCGTTTAATCTTAATTTTTCACACAAATTTGTCTTATTTCTTATATTTTCCTACTTTCCGTTCCTCCTATGTTCTTCAAAATCTTTCTTGATTCCTTTTCATCTCTTTATTTTTATCTCGTTTTGAACTTGAAATGTTTCCAAATGCTTTCTACTTCGAACCATATCTCTCACTTGTTTTTGAAGCTCATCTCTTGCTCTCGCAATTAATCGTCGTCGCAAACTATCAGGCAATCAGTGTCGTCGGAAAGCTTTCGATCCCTCAGCACTGATTTCTTCAATTCGCACGCATTATCATGAGGTGAGTCGTCGTTACTGATAATGCAAATATCATTGCTATCATCGCCATTATCAACTTCCACCTTGCGTCTCTTAGTTTCCACCCCATCTTCAGCATCAGTTTTGCGCTTCTTAGATACTTCCAACGTTTCAGTCACGTTCTACAGAAAATATATTTTAAGTAAATAGATAACAGATAATAAGGTACTCTAAAGAAACGCACCTGTCCATTAGAGCTGGAAGACTTCTCCGTTTTCTCTTCTTCCTCCTTTTCCTTCGGTTGAAGCGTATTCTTATCTGCTAGTATCAAAAATTGCGGACTATCGTCCTTCGGGCCAGGTTTCTCCCGATAAACTACAAAGACGGTCAGCGAATAGTTCTGCTGGAAGTCGTCGACCTTGAGAATCGCTCCATCCTTGATTCCCAATTCTTCCAATTTCTTGTCATTGTTGCCCTCCGTCTCGCCCTCCTCGCTGCTAATGACGACGGCACCAGTTCCATCGATCATGACGTCGGGGGCGATCATATTCAGTCTATTCTTGAGCACCAACTCCTCTAGTTCCTTAATAGTCATGCTGGAGGTGTCGACCGCCAGCACGGCCTGTGGAGTCGGCGCGCAAACATAACATTGTGGATTGGGTGGATTTACCGCCTTTTCTGGGACCAGCAGTTGATTACGGTGATTCATCTTCAAACGTAGATAGACGGATCTGCAGGCTCGCAGATTGTTCTCAAGAACCCGGAATGCATGAAGGACCACCATGCCCGCTATGATAGCATTGGTAGTGGCGATCGCCGGGATTATGTTGCCAGCCATTGCTAAGGAACGAGGAAAGTAACGTAAAAATTAAAATCGTGACGAAGTCATGGACAATAAAATTTAGCAATTCGAATTGTACGTTTAAAATGAGACACAAATATACAAAACTTGGAAAAGCAAAAGACGCTGGATGGTGTGCGAATTGCTTTAAATTCGAGTCGAATCACTGAGAGCTCGACCCGATTCGTTTTCGAATCAGAAAGTCTCGATTTAAAAGAAAACACTGGAAAGTGGAAGATTGTAACAGAGTTCAAATGGTAACCCATATATCAAGAATAAGAAATGTAAGAAATTATAGAACGGCTGGAAATACCACTGTCGTTTACATTTGATATCAAATCTGCTTTTCTGAGGAATTCCGAAGATGTGCGCACGAATGTTGGCGCACGCTGCAACAAAATCCATAGCGTGCTGATCGTCCTTATCCCAGACCAAGTGATTGCCTGGCGATTTTTCTTGAGACACTTTCAATGTCTGACTCAAGTTTTTCATCGATTCCGCAAAGGTCGAGCCGCATTTGGAAATGCTCCAGCGCTGCTGGTCCTTCAGCCCAGGCTGATTGATCTCTTTGCTGCATCCAGCCACTTGAAAAAAACAATACGTTATTGTCGTTGAAACAAATTCGAAAGAAGATATATTTGTAAAATGACAAACCTCCGTCTGGTAATTCTTTCCAATTTAGTGGCGTTGGAGGTCGGCGCTTTTTCCACAAATTGTCCATGCTCAACAGATACTTGATATCATCGTGAAAAAGCTTTGTAAATAGCTTTTCTGGATCGTAATTGCAGGACTGGGCCCAAACTCGCGTGGAAATTCTGTCGATATTACCTTTATCGTTGGATTCCACCTGTAAAGCTCCTTCCCCTGCTGTATCTATGACAAAATACTACATTAATATCTATTGTTGAATTATCAGTAATAATGGTAACAATTTATATCAAGTAAAATAACAAATTTGATAGCATTAAAATTTTTTACTTCACAATTGTCTTAAAAGAATGCACAAAGTGCCAATTAGCAATTGATACTGCTGCTGTTTATTATAATTATAAATTATGCTAATTATAACATAATAATTTGTATTACCTGTTGCTTCAGGATCAGCGGTGTCTGGAGAAACATCCTGATCGGGATCCTCTTCCCCAAATAATTGACTACAATATTGCATTATAAAATTGAAGATTACCGTTCGTAAAATTAATTTTCATATATTTTTATAGTATCACAAGTCAAAATTTTTTTAAGTTTACTCAATGTGTAGTTAATTAAATATCTTAATGTAGATCGTGTAGCAATTACTTGAAGAGATGTTTGGCCCACACAATGCAGTGAATCGGCTCGCTGGGCGTATTGCGGATGGTACAACCAGGATAAGTCTTTTGTGCAGCTTTAGGTGTACATTCGTAGCACTGACTCAGGCCTTTCTTGATGAGTTCAACCTGACCTTCGTAACCCGCGGTACCTGACTCGATCAACGGTACGTCTGCCGCCAGGCACATGCGATTCACATGGTTCCTTGCCGCTCTATTGTCGAGTGCGTTTAAAACCACCGTGAACCTCTTGAAGAAAGACAAACCAAATTCTGATCTGCAAAGCGGGTGAAATTTTAGAAATACATTTGTTTAGCTTCAGTGTTAGTATTGTCTACTATGGAAAAAGTGTGTCAGGCTGAACTTACGATGTAATACTGTCGTGATAATATATCACTTTAGCATCCGGATTAAATGTCAATGCCGTTTCACACGCTATGCTGGCTTTCGACTTTCCCACGTGTTTCTTTTGGAACAGAAATTGCCTGTTTAAATTGCTGACGTCAATCGTGTCCAGATCAATCTGAAAAAAAGTTAAAGACATCTAAAGTTGAACAATCTAAATGTAAAATAGCAGACATAGAAATATTACAAATACAAATCGAGATACAGAAAGTAAAACAAATTAAAATCGAAATTGCGTGAAAGACAAAATTAAACGCAGGGGCTCAGAAATATTATATAAATCACTGAATCAACTAAAATGAGAATTAAATAGCATCAGGCAAAATAATTAAAATAAGAATCATATGGAATAAATAAAAATTTAACAACAAATACAGATAAGTCAGAATAAATTAACTTGTTACAAATTAATAGGGCAACTCTATTAAAAAAAAAGAAAATAATTTGGCAGAATCTATGCAAGTATGTATCTATATAGACATTTGTACTGTTTCCGTTTAAAGCATTCAAGTTAATATTATTATTGTTAATATAAAAGTAGAAAAAATGGAATGTAGATTGACAGACGCTTACCAATTGTACGTGCATATTGCTGAAAAGTGAGGTTACGTTGGCTACTATAGAACTGCGTGTACTTACGATTTCGATATCTGCGAACCCGGACATCACCAGGTTCTTGAGAATCTCGCAGCCGATACCGCCGGCGCCGACAACGAGCACCTTGCTACGTAAAACAGCATCGCGTAGCTCTTCGCGAAAGACCCCGTTCACGGTAGTCGCCATCTTGACTAAATGAGTCGCTTTGCGGCGGCCGGCATCGGCATCCGGCATCCGGCATCCGGCATCGTATCCCGCGATTCCGCGATCGCGCGGCATTTTCTCACGCGTGCGCAGCAGCCGCCCCCTACGGTACTACAAGCAGGTACATACGAGTCTCACTAGCCGTCCGCATCGCTTATTGGTTAATAACCTGGACTCTCTAGGGCCGGTATTCATAATCTAAAGCCTCGTCTACATAGAAGTCGTAAAGTCGCAGTCGTAAGAATGGCCGCGTTCAAGGCCTTCACACATAAAATTCCGTAAGGCTGGGTCTACATAGGATGTGTTCGAAAATGGATTTAGTTACTGCCAGTGAAAACAGTATAGTTGGTAGCAATGAAAATTACTGGTGCTGCGTTTTTCGCACGCCAGTAAAGTCAGTAAGGCTGGGTCTACATTTGGATGTCGTAAGTCGTGTCGGAAGGAATTGACCAATCACAGTTCATTATTCGACTTACGACATCCAATGTAGACCCAGCCTTACTGA
>NW_011967159.1:347295-395296 GCF_000949405.1 Vollenhovia emeryi | reverse complement strand
TCCATAGAATGTAGTAAAGCCCGCTGCAGACGATGCTATTTTTCCTGCTGGATTGCTTGCAATTTAGTAAATTACTAGGAATCCTGAATGCTGAGTGGTGCAATGATAGTAATTTACTAAATCGCAAGCAATCCAGCAGGAAAAATAGCATCGTCTGCAGCGGGCTTAAGTCGTGTCGGAAGAAATTGACCAATCACAGTTCATTATTCTCCTTAAGGTGCCTTTTCATACGCAGCATGCAGCAGCAGCAAATTAGTCACGTGATCCAAATTCACTACAGCATATTTGCTGCTCACGGAAAAGGAATAGCTGCAGCAGCACTGGCCGGCTAGATCGCGTGTCTGCTGCTTTGCTGTTCGTTCAATTGAACTTCACAGCGATGAAGCAAAATATGGTGAAATTTATTTTGCAGCATCTAGTAACAATTCTTCAACCAATAGCAGCGAGTTGCTGCGGCAGTATGCTGCGCATGAAATGGTACCTTTAGGGTGGAGTCCCATGGAGCGGAATACGCGGAAGCGGAATCAGCGGATCGCCAATCACAAGACCGTTTCGACGGAATTTTTGAAAGGGCTCTATCAGAATAATCTTGCGATTGGCGATCCGCTGATTCCGCTTCCGCGTATTCCGCTCCATGGGACTCCACCCTTACGGTCGAAGAATAATGAACTGTGATTGGTCAATTTCTTCCGACACGACTTACTACATCCTATGTAGACCCAGCCTAAGGACGTAAAACGTAAGCGTAAGAAAATCAACAGGTTGGATTTGCTACTGCTTGCGTCATTGCCTTACGTTCTCGACTGTGATTGGTCGATTTTCTTATGTTTACGTTTTACGTCCTTACGGAATTTTATGTGTGAAGCCTATCACACAATGCGAGGCAACAGGCAACAGGAATAGGGAATAGAATTTTTGACGCGTTGGATTCGTCGGAAATTTTCCTTCAACCAATCCAACGCGTCAAAAATTCTATTCCCTATTCCTATTGCCTGTTGCCTCGCATTGTGTGATAGGCTTGAAGGCCTTCAGCAAGCACAACTGTTGAGAGAGCGCTCAATAATTTCTTAATATATATGATTGGCTGAATCTAAAAGTATTAACCAATCATACCGAGCGCTCACTCAACAGTTGTATCTGCTGAACGCGGCCAATAGTCGACTATGATTGGTCAATTCTATGTCCAATGAAAATGCGTGGACCATTGAAAATGAGACACCCTGCACATGTCGTCGGTGATCCCAGGTTTAACGGCAACGAACGGACCGGGGAAAGTCCCTAGGTTATGAACCGGCCATCTTGCCTCGTCCCTCGCACGGTTGTCAATGCGGTCGGGTTGGTCGGGCAGTGTCCGTCGGTGTCCGTCGGCTGGCTGGGGCAGTTGGCGCAAGTTCGCGATATGGAACGGCGCGTCGCGAAGCGGTGATCGTTAAGCGTCGCGGATCGGGATCGACGACGCGCCGGAGCTCGCCGCCTGGCGGACATGGCGGACGTGGCTGTGCATTAACGTCAACGCAGACACCTTACCCGCGTACTCCGTCGGCGTCAGCGTCCATCCCGTCGTGTCGTGGCTGCGCCGTGTCGCGAGAACGGGACGCGAGGAACCGTAAACTGCCGAGGGCGCCGCAGAGCGGAATCGTGTCAAGTCGTGCGGCTCGCCCGTCCAAGAGATGCTCGCGCGCACATGGTGACATCGTCTTCCGGGTCAGTTCGACAGACAATTCCACGCTGGGGACCCGGCCGGCGGCGGCGAGGCCACGGCGAGGCCACGGCGCGTCTCCCGGGCGACGCCGCCGCCGCCGCCGCCGCCGCCGCCGCCGGCGAGCTCCACGAAGCGGCTCTATGGGGACCTCCATGGGGTGTAATGGCGATCGGGAGGATGTTTTGCCTCGCGAACACCGCATTGCAATTATTGTTCTGCCAATTGTTCGCTCGCCGTGTCTCGATACCGACGTCTCGAGCTTATCGCGAAGCCGAGCCGAGCGATTTGCAAGTAACGAGCCCCAGCGACGCGAATTGCTAGTCCGCTCCGTTTCGCGAGATCCCTCGGCGAATTTAGAAATTGTGACCTTTAAATTCGTCCTACTTGCCTTTGTAAACTCACGAAGAAAATTTCTAATTGCTTGCGACTGGTTTCGCCCCGACGCTCTCGACGTCCCGTAACGTGTCGACGCGTTTACGTTGTTTAACGAAACTGAATTAATTACCTGCGCATTATAGCTCGCTAATTTGCCAATACTGTTTTATTGTATTATTACTGGCGAAAATCATACGAGATAATTTACAAACGGGGTTGCTGCCGGAAAAGTGTTGTAAATTCGTGAAACCCCTGAGTTTGAAGAGCGTAATGTAATTTAATCTCCTCAACGTACATTTATTTTTACTAATTACCATTTGTAATTTATTCCTGATTGCCTCTACCGATGGCAAATTAATTAACGATTCCCCGGCGCAATTTTGAAAGTATTACGCTTGATAGCCTCTAACGACTGGAAGAGTGTCTGTAGCGAAGTTACGGGGTTTCGATTATGTTCAATTAATTTTATCGCATTGTTATCGGAATATTAATTCACTGAAATGTACAAAACGGTTTAGCGATGTACAACTGGAATCTCGCTGGTTCGGGCAAGATTCGTTTAGTAAAACTGTGTCAGATTGTGTTACTTTATGAAGTTTTTAGGCTCAAGATTGACATGAAATATCGTTGGACACGCGTGTAACAATCTGGACGTCTCGCATCTCGCTGTGTTTTACTATAGGCGATTTTTTGTACACGTACCAAAGTGTACCTTCGGCGTCACGAATGCCTTTGCACCTGGGGCTCAATCATGAATCCTTTTCTCTAACGTGAAAAGTGAAAAATTTTATTGATACGCAGTTGAAACATTTGTGTTAAATTTAACAGATGTCACATGTCCCAAACGGTCCACGTAAATTTTTCTGTTAATTTAACGTAATGTGGATACGTTAAATAATCGCACTAATACTCTGTTAGTATTTTAACACGAGATAAATGCAAATCTCAAAATAATTAAAAATTAATTTTCTGTAAAATTAACATATTTTTAATGGTAGAATGAGTGTAAAAAATGTAATTTTTACATTTTATAGATGTAATAAGTTAAATGAATTATATAGTATAAAATCAGCATTTTGTTCTGTAAATTTTAACAGATAAATCTTGTTACTAAAAATATATAACATCTGTTGGGTAAGATTAAAGAATAAGTACACATTGTGTTGTTTTAACATTGCTTTTTCAGTTATTTTAATAATTTTACATTTGAGGTCGATTAACACAAGAGCAATATGTTAAATTAACACATGAATGTGTTGAACATTTAACACGAAAGTTTTCACCGGCGTTTTTCTTTTAACAAGAAAACACAAATTTTCTAGCTGTGTAAATATTAAACTCGTCAATGAAATTTTCTCACTTGTCACGAGTTCACGCTACAGAGGAAGATTCATGATCGAGCGCCTGAAAAAACACGCTGAAAAATATCCAATAGGAAAATTCATTTGAATAAAATGAGTTGTTCTATCGGAATATAACTCAATGGCTATTTCTCAGGTGTAAAAACATTCATGACGCCGAGCACATGTGCCAAACAATCGCCAAAATTCGCCTTATGTTGTTGTTACTGCGGCATTCATGTCTGTAACAATACGGTCTAGGCTTCGAGTTTATTTTCAATCTAGCGTTCATTAATCGAATAGTTCAGTCATACGAAAAAATTTGTAACGCACGCTCCGTGGCCACCGTGAGAAAAATGTTGTGATATTCCTAAATTTGAAGATAACATTTCATTAATTTTATCCTACGCTAAACTGATTCTTACCAATAAATAAGTTAGATTAATTCTCCATGTAGCACGATACGAAAGTATGTCGCGTTTGATGTTCTGCGAGTTCGAAAAGATGCTTGTAATTGATATTCTCCGGTAACGTAAAGGAATTATTCGCCAGTAATTGATTAAGCAATGTAGAAAAGTTACATGACGACCAGTGGCTGGCAAATTCTAATTAAAAAGAAATTCATTGCGAAAAATATTACCTCGCCCAGGGTTTGAACCTGGGTCCCTTCCTCTAGAGAGGTAATATTTTTCGCGATGAACTTCTTCAATTAGAATTTGCCAGCGATTGGTCGTCATGCAATTTTTCTACATTTTCCAGTGAGCTCGATTATTTTTATCAGTTTATAATTCTATTACACATTTATCGAAATACTAATTAAATCGATATTGAAATATACGTGGCGGTTTACTGATATTGAATTTCGTGTTTAATGACGAGACGAGTTTCGTAAGAGTTGAATCAGATTGTACTATTTAATGAGATTATTAGATGAAAAGTGATAACGAGCGTCGTGCATGTACGCGTGCAAATATGTGGATGGACGTACACACACAGACGTGTGATAAACTGTAACATTTAACGTAACTTTTTTCACACACGTGCGATAAACTGTAACATTTAAGAAGTACACAACTTTTTTTTTCTACTGCCATTCCAAATATATCATTGAGGAGTCAGCAGGGAAGTAGTGGATGTTTCAAGTCAAACAATTCACAGAGAAAGAGAGCTTCGCGTCTAAATATAGACTTATTTATTTTCAACACGTCTCAAGTACCTAGATGTGCAGATATCTATGTAGAATGTACTTGGACAGCGAACGCTGTGAATGAATTCCCCATTGCAAACGCTGCGATGCAAATGTACGTGACCGCGTCTGTGCTCGAGCGAGTAATTAGACAATCATGTGAGCGATGCAAAGTTGCAACTCTTTTCGCATCTATCCATACCATAGGGACAGCATTCAAGTATTGATTGCAGCAACATGGTGTGCTATGGGAGGAGGGTTGAAACCCAGGCATGGCAGACCCACCTATTATATCTTATACCTGTCATTCAGCTTTTGTTTCCATTAGCATTTTTCAGAACACGTAAAGATACAGCACTTATGATTAAAAAATACGGGAGAGAAATGTAAATAAAAACCGCGATCACGTCATTTATTAGAAAAAGATGTAAATATTGTAGAAGGACCTCACAGATATTATGACCGCGCGATTTCCATTTTAATTAATTATATTTGTGACGAAATAATTGCTGCAAAATAATTTTTTAATTCGTTATTATTACTATTAACATTTGCAAAAGTGTGTTATAATTTTATATACATTAATTATTCATGCAATTTTATTATATAAAACTAATTTTTAATATTACTGCGAGATGTTATTTTCGCATTGCTTTTTTGTTTTCTTAATTTTGACTTTGGTATTTTTAAAGGATATATTTTTGCGTACTTATATTTTTTATTTTAGAATGTTTTTAAATATACGTTATAAAAATAGTAAAATTGGGGAAACATGCACGGTATTAATTCTTTAAGATGGGTAGATATTCAAATTCTGTAAAGGTCAGAAAATCCAATTGACTGTGTTAATATGCGATAGCTATAGGCAACAATGGCAGAAAATGTATGTTCTTTGATGTACCGCGAAAGCATGAAATCTAGACAGATTTTACTTAAGAATATTTAATCGCAACGTTATTCTAAAACAATTTTCTTTTCTGTCACTTGTTGTAACGAATTAATTGATCTTGTAAATAAAAATTTTGTTCCAAAATATAGTAAGATAAATAGACCTAAGTAAAGCAGGAAAAATTATTTTAAAACACAAGATAAGATATAATGATTAGTCATGACTTGATTGAGATTTTATTATATATGCAGAATGTCAGATTACACATATGTATATTTAGAACTTTAATCTTTCCTCTTTAATCATTATCGATTAAATTTAATAGAAATTTAATGATTTCTTTTACAGGTTACTGCAATGAAGTATATCGAATGTATATGAATGACAATGGGATGAAACACTTAAATGATTAGCATTTATATATAAATATCACTACTTATTGTCAGTCATAGGTAAAGTATTACTCAAGTACTTTTTTAATATTAACATAATTTACCAACAGATATTCTCTTATACAGGGTGTCCCAATTTAATGTCCCACCCCAAATAACGTTTTATTTTTGATCGCGGAAAAAAACGTTTCAGACAAAAGTTGTCCATATTAATTAGTAGAATAAGATAGTATAATAAACAATAGGGGGTTTCATTCCAAAAAATTGAAGCCGACCTTTACGCGACCTTCGAGCAACTCGTCAAGATCAAACTAATGGCACCATCTTATGTCCCCCTTCGAACCAAACAACTTTTGTCTGAAACGTTTTTTCTGCGATCAAAAATAAAAAGTTATTTGGGGTGGGACATTAAATTGGGACACCCTGTTTAGTTCCTGTGTTGCGACTTTAAGACGTTTATCAATAATTTGTTACAAAAAAAACCAAGTTTGCATGATAAATTTGTCTTGGATCGTGAGGATAATACATCTGGGTAACTCAAAGTTATATTTCCTTGCAGAACTTGTGCCAGACATGGCAGCGATAGAAGAGAAAAAGCGAGTGGGTGGTTCCAAGGTGTCGGCCATCGCAAACATTTTCCAATCCAAGCCGCAACTGGACAACCTGAGTCACAGAACGAACAATATTCTTTCGGATGGATTTAAGGAGCCAGCCGTCCCGCTAAAGGAGTCTCCGACGCAAGTGACAGTAGTCAGAACTGAGAGCCATGTGGCACGTTTCAACAATGCGCGAGCCCTCTTTGAGAAACTTGGCGAGGAAAACAAATCGACCAGACCGTAAGCAATTTGAAAGACATAAAAAAACTGTACTTGAACAAATTTTTTATTAATTAGAATGTAAACTGCGGAAATTCTTTCAGCGAATGTAAAGATGGCTGAAAACTACAAAAAGAATTATTCCGCTTGTTTATATTTTGTAATTTTGCAAACGTGAACTTTTATTATAATATTATATGTTTTATGACATATCCAGAATTTTTTCTCGAAGAATAAACTTATCAGAAATACTTATCTTTGCCAGATACGTAATATTTTATGAAGTATAAAAGATCTGTCTAACAATAAGAGAAGTCTAGTGCGTACAAAAAGATAACGTTGTAGAATGACTTCGATATCGTTATTGACATGCTCGTTTAATCTACAGAGTGGAGCGGGTCACAAAACCGAACAACTTGCACGGTCTCCGATCTCGCTCCAGTTCCGCGAACTCGGGTTCCGGATGCACTTCGCCCACGAGGTCACCCCGTCCTCACTCACCTTCTCCTCCGGGCAGCCGCGAGCACCTGAGTACGTGGAGCGCCAGCGTACCGGCTTTGAACGCGGAGCGGCACTTCGAGAACGGTCACTGCGTGCCGGAGCGACGTGCCGGCGCGGGCTTGAGTAAGGTCGAACGGACGGGCAAGGAGAACGATCGTCCGGAGCGGCCGGAGAAGCCGGAACGCCGGCCGAATTCGAAGGAGCTCATCGAGAAGCAACGGAATTGGACTAGCCACTTCTCCAAGGCTAGACCGAACCGCTATAATTCCGATCCGAATCGCCCGCTGGTTCAAACTTCCCTGAACTCTCAGAATGCGCAAAGTCAGGCGCAGCAGTCGTCGTCGTTCGTTGACGCGTGCCAGAGCTCGACGAGCGCGGCAGTTAGCGACTCTGCCAGTCCAGCTACCAGATCGGCAAGCTTCTGCTCGGCACGCTCACCTCCACCACCACCTCCGCCTGTCAGGAACTCGTCCGCGGCTAACAGGAGGGAACGACCGGCGAGTATCGCCGCCGCCAGTCCGTCTGAACTGCTGGAGAGCCCGGAGTACGCAACGGTGGAGAGGTTTGACGACGTCTCGCCGACGATTCCAGAGTACGCCGTTGTGCAGAAGAAGAAACCTCAAAACACTCCGAAAGAGAGCAAAAGCGCTGGCGCCGATAAGACTCAGGACGACTCGCTGCCAGAGTACGCCGTTGTTCAGAAAAATACTTCAAAAGCGGCTCTGAGGTCGGCGGAGAATTCCAAAGAGACTTCCAAGACGCAGAATTTGAAGAGCGCAGCTAGCACCGAGGCAGTTACGGCAAGCAAAATCCCGAGTTCAAGGTCGATGGAAGCTGCCAAGGATGTCTCTAAATCCACTGTGCAGAGTTTGACAAGCTCCGCGACCGCCGAACCAATTCTAGGAAGCAAAATCACAGTTTCAAAATCAATGGAAGATACCAAGGAGGTTTCTAAGGCCACTACGCAGACTGTGAAAGGCCCGCCAGTTGTGGAGGTAGCTCCAGTATGCAAAGATGCAGCTTTGAGGTCAACAGAAAATTTGAAAGAAACCTTGAAAAATTCTACATCTATGGAAGACGCACCAACGTTCAAAGCTATAGTTTCCAAACCAACGGAGTCTTCAAAGAAGGAGGCTGTGGAGGGATCGAAAGACGTCACAAAAGGCTCAGCGACTCCAGAATCGAAAACTGCCATCGCAAACGAGTATAGTGGCATTCCCGAGCAGACGAAAGCATCGCCTGCACCGCACTACGAGGATTCTAGTAAAGTCCGAAGTGCTTCGATGGACAATATCCTGACGAGGAGAGAGAGCGACTTGCTAGAAGCGCCGGAGTACTTTAACTGTCCTCCGAGCCCGATTCACTCGCCAGCAAAGACTTCCGAGTGGAGGAACGAATGGCTGGCAAAAAATGACGAGATTCTGAAGAGAACCGTGGACTTGAGAGAGTTGAAGACTTCGTCAAAGGAGGCTCTGGAGGGAGAGTTACGTAGCGAGGCGACCAGATCGGACCCAAGGCCCGATTGGGCCAGACCGAGCGCGAAGAGAAAAGAGATTGGAGACGATAAAAGAACCGAGATACGATCGCCGGAATCTGAACTGGGTCTGCCCTCCGCAGGCACCGACAGTGCCTCATCCAGCATGAGTTCACCTAGTTCGCCCTCCAAGGATAGCAAGGAGGAAAAAGCGGAGAAGGAGATGTCGGAGAAGCATCAGACAGGTAAGCTACTAGATTCGTGGAAAAAGTCTTACGAGACCGAGGAATTTTATCGAATGGAAAAAGTGTATTGACGCGAATTGATGGCTATTAATGCAATTAATGAAAGTCACCTCGATGTTGCGCAAGTTTAATTTTAGCTCGCAAGCAAGACAGGAAAAGGAATTTTTGGGGATTTACTAAAGTGAGCTCCGAAAGAGGAATATCAAAGGAAAGCAATTTCGATTATTAATCTTATACGCAGACTTTAATATGCATTGGAATGTATTAAACGTTTTTATGGCAAATAGTTTGCTTCAAAAATAAACGTTGACATTTTTGAGAAGCGTCGGTGAAGCCAGGTGACTTTCGCTGTCGTGGGCTGGGATGGCAGTGCGCCAAAATGCCAAAAAGTAAAAGTACCAGACGCAGGCTCCCCCCTCTTCTTGCCCCTTTTCTCCTTCCCTTGTTTTGCCACCTCCTCTTTTACCAGTGTGCCACGGTATTATTTATAGAAATCACCGTGCGGCTTGTCCAGCAGCCAAACGCTCGTGCCTCATCGCGTTTACTTTGCAAAAGTGTCTCTGGGGCTCTCCACAGAATTTTGGGATTTGAAAGATCGTCAATGTTGTGTTCCAAACAGTTCTGATCAGTACAGTGACTTCTCCAAAGATAGAATGAATTATAATGCGTTTTATAAATGCGAAAAGAGCAAGTTTGTAAAAGTTACTTTACTGCATAAATATAACATAAGTTGCTAAGAATGGAAAATGGGAAATATTAGTTTGTTAATAAATACGCGTGAGAAAGCTTTTGAATATACTCAGAATTTGACGGAAAGAAATGTTATATACTTGCAAGTACAATAGAATTTTTCAGAAATACTTTTTAAAAATAAAACTTGACAATTTCGCTATATAAATAATAAATAATGTTAAAACTCCCCACTCAGTTCTTTAGTTTGATTTATTAAGTTGAAGGCCTATATTCTACGCGAGTGCGTGATCTTGTAATAGAATACAAGATTAGTGTTTATATGTATATGTATATGAAACGCCGCACTATATTTTGTATGAATATTTTTATACTTATTGAAGCGCCACGTACTCTCCAGGAAGACATAAAATTATGTGCCTGCGATTACTATGCATCGATTGCGGAGGTACTTTGGCGTCTGTGTTAGTCCGCTAAGCTATTTCAGCGCTTCAGTATATACGTCAGTTTCGGTATTTTTAATGTTATCATAAATCTATTTTTTTCCAATTCAGGTCGCAACAGCTATGACTTGGAAGCGGAGGACCAGGATAAGCCAGCCACGTATCAGAGCTGTGTCTCGGGCACGGAGAGCCTTTCCGAGAAGGATCAGTTCAAGTTCAACGAGACGGACACTACCACGGTCATTCGACGTTCTCACGTGCGTCTTGATCTTCAGGCCGCGGGTCTAGGTCCACGTCCACCCTCTGTCATCAGTTCTGACCAAGAGTATCCGCCGCTAGAACATAAGGAGATCCCTGTGCCCTCGCCGTATGCCAAGAAGTTACAGCAGAGCGAGGAAATTGTTTCGCAAAGTAATACCGAATGCAAAACTCAATCGAAACCAAACACAGAGGCGAAGAACTACGGCGGCACTACGGAAACGATGAAAATCAATACCACGTCCGCGGAAGATACGCTGGAGGCGAAAGTGAAGTCCAGCAGCGATGGAGTGTGCCAGAAGACGGTCTCGAATGCGAAGAATGATCAAATCAAAATCAGCGTAAGGGAGAAGATTGCAAAGAACAGGGAGGAGGTCTCTGGCAAGCGCTCCAGTTTTGTCGAGACAGAAAGCAAGGATAGTGTGGACAAATCAGCCATTCGTAGTCAGGAAATTAATAGCTTCGGGCTCATTACGAAGGAGAGCAAAGACGAGGAGAAATATGTAACAGAGGTGGTGAAATCTGAAGTCAGTAGGAAAGAGTGCATTGCAGCGGTGAACAGTGTCCTGAGTAGGAAGCTGGAAAAGGAAGTGGACCAGCCGCAGACGACGTGGGAACAAGAGAAGCAGAAGGCTGAATTAGCGAAACTCCGGTTATCGGAGAACAATAATCAGGACTCTTCGCTGTCACCTAGCGCGCTTTCGCAAAGACATTCCAACAAAAAATCCGAGCACTCCACGTCGGAGAGCAGCCAGTATGAGGACAGTGACTCCAGTGACACAAAGACCGTTACAAATGTGGAATGTGTAGCAAGGGAAATGCAGAACAATTCTGTTGGAATTGCAGAGACAGCTTCGAAGAACAGTGTTAATCATATCACTCCTGTTACGCCGGATACCATGACGCCAGACGAGGCTGAAAATCTACTGAGCTCTCGGTAAATACATAGAGTAAGAGAGGACAAATTTCGAGTTGGGCTGTTAGATTGTGTTTAAAATACTATATAGAAACAATAAGAAATTTACAAAGAGGGAGACAGGACGAAGGAATCATCGTTTTTCAAATATTTCAAGTCTTATTGATATGACACTTGACAATTAATAATTAATACCAATGAAAGAGACAACATTTTTTTAAACGATGCTATTCCTAGGAGCTGCTTTTAGCATTGAGCCTTTGCATTTTAATACAGCAATTAAAATTTTCATAGCTGTATCTATATCTAATAGTATAATAAATTTTTTTGCTGCAGTCTTACAACTTAATAATTTTTAATTTGATGCTTAATACTGATAACATTGTTTTTCTTTCATTTTGATTCTAATACGTTCGTGTTTATTTGAATGCAAATCTGCTAATTGCCATGGTCCATGCAGCATCTTAGAAAAGAAGATTAGGTGAGTACACTTGTAATTTTGTGACTTAATAACGGAAGCAGATATGTTAGCCTGTTGATTGCAAAATGTTACGTTGATAGTTTAATAGATTTAATCAATTACCTAAGTGATAAGAGAACTTAGTTATAGAAATATTTGTTTTAAAAGAAAATTTTTATTTGAAGATTATATCAAAGTATTTTTATCATTAAGATACCACTTTTTTGGTCGATTGTGTTCGTAATAAGCACCAGACTAGAAAAATATATCGCAATCATGTCCGTTTTATTATTCTGTGAAGGAGAATAATACATAGAAAAGAAAAGATAAATAAACGCAAAGAAGATATAGGACTAAAGGCCAAGACAGGATGTTAGTGTCTAAATTTAAAATAAATTATTTAGACACTAATATCCTGTCTTGGCGTTTAGTCCTATATATTCTTTGTGTTTCTTAAATATGAGCCTTATGAATTTTGTAGAAGTATACAAAAATCTGTATACATTTTTTAAATCACTTATTTTTCACCTGCTATTCTTTTGGTGAAAAGATTAAGATAACTGTTCTTTTTTCGCAAATAAATATTTCGAAATTTAATAGTAAGTAATAAGGAGTGTCGAGAATGAAACACCGAATGGACATAACTGCTTTTGTCATTCAATCGCAGAATTGATTCGCTGTCAGCGATCACGTAATTCGTGCGTAGAGCAAAGTGAATGATTCGTGAACGTAAATTAGACAAGGTTCGGCGTTGCTATCGGACGAGGAAGCGCAGGAGATAGCGAGGCTGCTGTCTCCCACCGGTGCCAATGACGCAATAATAGGTGATGGGATTTCTAATGACAAGGATAAGGAAGGACAGGACAGGGATAGGGAGGACCAGGACAACACGCCCGACTGGCTGTCCGATGTCCTGTCTGCTCCTGATTCCAGTCTTATCAATAGTGCCACTCATGATTATAGGTGAACGAGCTTATTTTTTTTACGTCCTTTCGGTTGCGCGTCCTTTCCCGTGTCTTTTTGCTACTTTATTTCTATTCTCTATCATTTTTAACGATTTTAAGCAAATTTTCCATTTTAATATCGATTGTTTGGTGGATTATTGAATTTTTGGATTGCGTAGTATTTTTCAAACTTAGTTTTTTTTCGGATTCTCTGGAGGATTAAACATTTTTTGGGTCTTTGCACTCCTTCAATATTTAAGAATTGCGTTCCCTGAATTTTTATAATCCGGGATAATAGACGCTCGTGTTCTTGTCAATTCTTGGACAACTGGATACCTAAAGGTCTTCGAACTTTTTAGAATTATACTAAAATTTGGAAATTCAAACTCTTCCCGAACTTCTTGGCTCTGTTAACATTCTATTTATTTCAGTTTGTCTCACAGATCTCGCAGTGACCTGACAATAGACTCGTTAACGGAAAGTCAAATAGGATCGGTCACAGGAAGTGAGAGCGGACTGTTAGGTTCAGTCAGCAGCTTAAACGACACCCACGAAACTAACGATGACACCGAAACCGAGCATCAGGACGAATATATTCCAACACCAGGAAAGATTGTAATATATATGTATTTTTATCATAGTTACAGTACAATCTCACTTATCAATTTCTTTTTCCTCGATTGAATTGAACCAGAGAGTAGATGTGTGATAAAAAGAAAATTTGAGAACAAATACAGATTATCACGAAAGAAATGTATGGTTTTTCACTACAGTATAAGAAATTTTTATTATTTTTTTATTATCTTAATTTAGAGCAATTTTGCGACAACGTTAACTTAGATATTTGATCAATCAGGTACTCGTGGAGAATGGCGTGCATTACTTCGAGGACGGTCACTTTTGGATGGAAGTGGCGGGGATCCCAGAATCCGACGAAGACGATGACGACTATCCGTCCACCGTGCCCATCAAGAAGACCTCCAAAGTGTCCTTTGACACCGGTCCCATGCGTGTTTATTCCACGCATTCTGTTAATGAATACGATCGTCGTAATGAGGATGTCGACCCTGTGGCGGCCAGTGCAGAGTACGAGCTGGAAAAACGTGTCGAAAAAATGGAGGTAATCCTAAATAGCTCTTTCTTTTTGTAATATTCAATAAAATTAAACTAATAGCGACCTTACCAGAAATTTTAGCAAGTAACATAATTTTTTAGTGCAATTTCTTTAAAGCCCTTGAACACTTTGTTTCCTTTCATTTCTAATTTTATTTTTCCTCACAAATGTTCCGTGATGGTTTTTTGTGATCCCTCTGTCAAGGACAGCCTCTCAAGGGAAGCCTGGGGCATCTTGAAAAGTTTCTTTAAGAAGCTTAATCTTTTATTTTAAATTAAAAGCACTTTCTTAAGAAATCCCTGCGCTACAGTACTAATTTAAAAAAAAAATTAGGTGTTTCCTGTCGAGCTGATGAAGGGCCCGGAGGGTTTGGGCCTCAGCATAATCGGCATGGGCGTGGGCGCAGACGCGGGTCTAGAAAAGTTGGGCATCTTTGTGAAAACTATCACGGAGAAAGGTGCGGCCGCGCGCGAGGGTCGGATCCAGGTGAATGATCAGATCGTCGAGGTTGACGGCAAGAGTTTAGTCGGCGTGACACAGGCGTATGCCGCTAGCGTGCTGAGGAACACCTCCGGTCTCGTGCGATTTGTCATCGGCAGGGAGAGAGACCCCAAGAACTCGGAAGTGGCGATGTTGATTAGGCAGAGTCTCCAGGCGGATAAAGAGAGGGAACTGGCGAACGCTGCCAATAGGTAAAATAGTGTATTCGTGTAACTTGATCTTTGAATAGTATTACCGTAAGATTGTGCTTTATAATTATTAGTTTTTATGTCGACAAGTTTTGTTACAATAATATGAATCTAAAATCAAATTTTGATAATCACTTGTTTAATAATGCACTAATAATCCAATAATAATTGGCACATTTATATATCGAGACTTAAGCAATGAGATCATAAAATTATATATTGAAAATATTTTTTCTTATACCTTTTTGACTCGATTTGAAGACTCTTCGCCTTTTTTCTTTTAATTCAACACTGTTTTGTGTACGTTCCCGATGATGATTTATCCTTGCTCGCAAAAATTCCATGACGACACTTCGTGGCCACTCCAATGAGAGCCTGAGGCATCTTGGAGTGCTGAGGGAACTACGTTTTCTATAATAAGCATAATTCATAGCGTCACGACAAGCAAACTGTTCACTTCGTGTATTGAAAGAAAGAAATTCATTTTCCACGAACAGAAAACTCAACTTCTCTGACGCTTCTCCCGATGGCCAGCGAGGAAGCGAAGATATCTCCGTTGGCAGCGGAATGAGCGGGATTCCTGGTTCGCCAGCGATGTCCTCTTGCTCGGAGGGGGAACCGGCACACAGTCCTATCGAGAATTACCTGTCGCCTTCTAGTCGCAGTCGATCTCCGATACTTAGCTCGTCGCAACACAATACTACGCAGAGCGACGTAGACAGCCTGAGATTGCTCTTGCAAGAGGTATTTTGCGCATTTACATTTTATGCCTCATGATTCGAGTGTATCTCCTTTTCATCCGTTTATTTAAGAATATTTAGTAAAATGTTTGTGCACCTGTTTACTTATACGTGTGGTGTTAGTTTTATTTTTCTGTAAATAGTCGTTAGAATAATGCATTGTCCAACAGTGATGTTTCTACAAGATGTAGTGTATACATTTGTACATACCTGTGTGTAAATTAAGAGCGACAGAGCATATCACATATGTAAGTTTATCGCAATCGCACACAGTGTGTATTTATTGATTTTCTTTGTTTTTGTTTCGCTTATGCGCTATGCGTGTCGTTGGTTGCTTGCAGAGTCAGTATAAACTCTCATTAGCGGACGAGGAAGTGGAAAAGCTCAAGGCGAAGGTAACGTAACATTATAATAGATACTCGAATAATATTAACTAACTGATCACAATCAAATCAGAGTTACTCAAGTAATTACAACTGCTTCAACTAATAGGAGAACCTTTAATATGGAAAGTATTAATGTGCGATGCAAAATTCGTTTTACAGGATAGACTCGTTTTACTTATCCGCATGTATACTTTAGCATGCTTCTCTTAATCTCTATAAACTTTTCACGCTTCACTCTCTTTCTTTCTTTCCGCCTGCGCTACATCAAAGTGCACGAAATATTAAGCGAATAATTATAGCTTACAGCTTATGTGTATTAATGTACATAAATAACACAAATTTTCTGTTTTATTGTCACTATAATAAGTCGCGATAATCAATTTACTATGTGATTTTATTACATTTTATACAAAAAAAATCAAATATTCCATACTTAATTTTTGTATTCAATGTCTCTCCAAATAAAGAGACATTAGTACGTATTTCATTGCAAAAAAATCGGAATAAATAAAAATCACCAACATTCTTTGCTTACAACAATGATAATTTATTATTGAAGTCATTTGAAACATTTTTAGATGATTTTTTTATATCTTGCAGACATTTTCTGTATTATGTTGTTGTTCTGTTGTATTACTAATCAACATTTCAGGAATCTTCTCTGATGCTGTTTCTTTCATTCATTGCAACTGCATGCCTTCCTTATTCTTGCAGACAATTCTCCTCTTATGCCAATCGATATCGAATAAACAACATAACATCCAGGAAATTATAAGATGTACATAATTTTTCGATAATAACACCAAAAGCAAGCACTTAATGGGCATATGTTTACTGAAATCTTAAAATTGTATTTTCTGTATCAAATCCTAAGTTGTGGTGCATTTTCGTTTGAGAACACTTCCTATGTAATGTTATGTCATGTAAATACAACTAGTTATGTTATAAGCCTCATTTTGTTTTGAACAGTTAGTAGAGCTGGAAAACAGCGGAGCGGGCAGCGAAGAATATGCGGCTAAACTGCGTGAATCTGGATTACGCCTTCACGAATCGGAGAGAGCATTGGGCTCCGCTCGTCAGGACCTGCTAACAGCCAGGGAGATGCTGTCGCAGGCGACGGCGCAGAACGCAGCTCTGCAGCAGAAGTACGCCAGAGCCAGGAGAGCTGCCAGGGAACTACGCGCGGATATCGCAGCCAGGGACGAGTTCTATCAACAATTGTTGCAGGAAAAGGACACGGAATACAATGCGCTGGTAAAAAGTCTCAAGGATAGGGTGCGTATCAAAGAATTGGACCGATGATATTTGCCTTAGGAAGAACAGGTGCTTTTAAAAATATTTTTAAATCATTTCACTCCAGGTGATCACACTAGAGGTGGAGCTGACGGAGACCCAGAGGCGATTTGGTTTGCCAGTACGATTACCGTACGATAACACTACTACTAGGATAGTAACACCACAGCTTTCTCGTAGACAACTGCCACCACCGCCTTCATCAACTAGCTGCCAGCTTTCCGATACAGAGACCTCCGACCTCAGTAGCCCGGATGACGGTGATAAGACTGCGACTGTGGAGAGGAAACTACCTCTACCGTTACCGGTAAAGGAAGAATTAGATCGTGCTGTACCAGCCCATCGTCTGTTGGACAATTCTGCTGGCAAGAGCAAGGCAGAGCTAGCCAGCAGAGGTGGCTTAGCCAATCGTCAGTTGCCCAGGCGATCTGGAGGCCTCAGCAACAGTAGTTCTGTACGTTGATTAATCTTGCATTAATCTATTAGAAATTGTAACTACAGTATACATTGCTCGCTTGAAGACTAAATATGGAACATGATGTTTAGAAATAGATAAAATTAGCGTAGAATTAGATGAAATATGTTTTAAAATTCTTTTTTTATTCTTTTTTAATGATGAAAAAAAATTCTTATTTTAGGACTACGGATTGGACGAGTCGGGCGACAACACGGATGATGATTCCTCCTCAAAAATGACTTCGCAAGACAGCAGCAGGTCGCCCAACGACTTAACATCCAAGCAATCCAATCTGAGTTCCTATTCCAGCACTTCATCCATCAGTTCACTTAAAGGAAAATCGCACATGGATCCTATACATCCCACTGCGATCCGCCAGCACAGCACCATCAGCTCGCAAGTTAGAGCGATGACCGAGCAAGGTTGGCAGCAATCACAGAAAAGTATGCCAATGCTTTTCCTCCGACGCGTTAACTGTTGTTATTATTATCAATATTCCATTATACATGGTTATAATTTGCTTTTGTATATCTCTTAAAGCTTATTTATTAGAATATATATTAAAAGAATTCTCCCTGCAGCTTTGACCGGACCTCCTGCGTCATTGGCAGAACAGCTTAAGCAAGTTCTGGCCGAGCGAGAAAAGCGGCTGGGCGGAAACGACTCCTCGAGGGAGAGCTCTGGAGATTTCAGTGATCTCAACAATCCTCATAATAACGATCCAACTATGGTTACGCATCATCTTGTGGAGGAGATACGGCAGGCTGTTAACGAGGCTAATCAGAGAGGTAGAAAATTCACACTGAAGTGAAACAGAATAGAAAGTGAATTCACATTGTCACCAATTGCAGTAATAACAATGTGATTTTATCGTAGTAAATTACACTTGTCGTATTTCTAGTGAAAAAGGTAGCGATTCCTCCATCAAATTTGATCGGTAGCGGAAGTGCTCCATGGCATCATCCGGGAAGCTCTCCCTCAAGTTTGTCTTCCGGTGGTTCTGTGAGTCCTCCCGGTGTTGATCCTAGTCCTTTAAAAGTCGGCGGCGTCGTAGGTACTTGAGAAATTTTATGTGTTAATGTTTATGTGTCAGCACTAACGCTTCAATCACTCAATCAGGAATTAAGGTTACAGGATTCAGATTAAAATGAAGAATTTTCAAAAACAAATTTCCATTGATTCTTTTTAGAACCCTGCGCAGTCAATAACACTTTATCCAAGAACAATTTCGCTTTACTCGCTTAAATTTGCTTAAACGTTAAATGCATGATTTTGTATCAATATCTTTTTTATAAAGACGTTCAAACATTTAACAAAATAATTGTGTAACAAAATATGAAATATGCTAACATCTACAGTACAGTTAATGATTAATTGCTGATGGAGTGATTACTAATAGCGTGATAAAATCTTCACACCTTTTACTTACTTTCCATCGTGCATGCGTTATCAATATAGATTCGAGCACAGTTTGGTTGCCCGCTCACCTAAGCGACTTTGGTTTAGGTGACAAGAAGTCCCACTTCTGGCAGAATGCGCCAGTCGCAGATTGGTCCAAGGAACAAGTGAGTATTTTACTTGATTTATTTGAGAAAAATTAATTTGCAATTAAAGAATTAATATTTTTTCGCAAATTTATTTAAACGGATACCTTTAAAAAGAAAGATTATGCATAAGAGAGCTTTTTAAATAACTTAATATTACCTTATTCCCTCTCAGTCTTCATTCTCTTTCATTGCAATAAAAACTTTAAAGACAAACATGGGTTTTTGCTGCTTTATTCTTAATAGCTCATATCTCTCTAAATGTAAGACTGTCCTTTCAGGTGTGCCAGTGGCTGACAGGAATCGGTTTAGAACACTTTTCATCTCAATTTTTGGATAACGGCATTCATGGAAATAACCTGTTGCGTTTAGAGTCGAGAGATTTGAAGACTTTAGGGGTTTACGGTGACGCTAAGGCTCATCTGAAGCGCAAACTAAAGGAGTTAAGGGCGCAGGCTGATCGTGAGCGCAAGGAGCGTAAAGAGATCGAACGAATGCGACGGAAAGCAGAGAAAGCCGCTCGGAAAAAATAGCTTGCGGATAAATTAGATGCATTCGATATCAGTTAGACACCCCAGTAGGTTAATGAAGATTTTTTGGGCGCGAAGTGTACAGGGTATCTCGAAAGAGGTAAGGAGGAATTAATGGAAATTTTATTCGAACTCTGTCGGAAAGCTGTCGAGAATATTCATCGAGAAAAATTGGGAAGCAAATTTCCTGTGTGAAGATTGGAAAGAAGTTTACCAAAGAAATAAACGTTGGAACTGGAAATGACGCCGTCCATTTCATACAGGGTGTCACCTAGAAAACTATAAATCCTTTTTAAAATAGAAGTGTCACGTTCTTCAAGATGAAAGAACTATATAAGCATAATCTGGAAATTATGCATTCTTTATATGATTGCCTCTTCGGGTCTTTTCCTCTCTTCTTTTAATATATTCAATTAATTTCGAACAATAATAAAAATTACGACATATTAAATAATTGTATATTCTAATTGACATTATAATTATTTCAAATAATTCTTCATGATACTTGTGTGAAATGATAGTATTAAATCCATGTGTAGTATTAATGGGAAAAATTACCTATGTGTATTTAATTATGATTATGTGATTTTTTTTATTTGAAATAATTTATAATAACGATCGAATAGCGATTCTTTATAAGAAAACATTTTAATATTATTAGGAATTAATCTGAATTGGAAGAATTATTGTTTTAATAATTAATTACTAATTTTTTATGAAATTTTAAATTAAGTTTGGTAAAACGAGTAGCTATTATTATTACGATTAATTTTAATTATTTTCTAACAATGATTGGGAGCATATAACTTAAAATAATTCGTATAATCGAAATAATAATTTATTTTTAAAACTAGGGACAAATCGCGCCTTCTTGGGACACCCATTATAATCTGGCGTTTCCTTCGAGATACTCTGCTTCCGTTCAATCACGATCTGTTTCCTTGAACGAGGTCCATTGGCACCTCCGCATTTACTTGTTGTCGCCATACTTATTTTGTCGCTATTAAGTTTTTTTTCTCAGTTATTAATACTATTTAAAAGTGTATGTGTGTGCGACCGCGCGCGTATGTTTGAGCGTGTACGAATGCGTGTAAAAATTCTAGTAATTTAGCTAAACGGTCGCGTTCTACCTATGCGTATAAGTTTGCGGCTGCTCGATTTTTAGACTAACAAACGCTTTTCTTTTACGGGGGAAGTAAAATCGTCAGCCGCTTTTCTAATTCTAGATGGGTCATCTAGAACGCGAGAAAATGTGTAATAAAACATCGTGTCATTTAAATACACTCTTTTGTAATTGTATGTACGTATATATAGTATACATAATTATATATATACATATACATATAGGCACATAAGAATTATTCCGATATTTATTTCTACGATCGCGTTTAACGACGCTTTTTCCACGATTAAGAATCGATCTTTCAAATAGACGTTTAAACGTCTTTTGTCGTCTTCTTCAATTTTATATATAAACAATGCGTCGTCAATTATTAATTAGTTATTAATTACTCGTTAAAGGTACGTCTCTGGTCAATTACGGTGGACTTCTAAACTGTTGAAAATCTTTAAACTTTTGTAATTGCCAATGTCTAATAGTCATAAACGATTTTATTTGTTGAATAATAGTAGCGTTTTGTTTTATAACTGGAAAAAAAAGTAATGGACCATTCTGTAGAAGTTTAGATGATGAAATATCCGGAATGTTTAGGAGCATTGAGCAGTTTTTATATTCCACGTACTTTATATCAATAACAATTAATATATATACAATTTACAATACCGATAAAATATCAATATTAATATTTTTAATAATATATATTAAATATAAGCATATATTATTTAATTAATGACTTTTTTAATTAAAGTTGATGTTGAATATAAATTTGAATATTAACAATGTTTTAATATTGAATGATAAAAGGTAATGATTATATATAATTAATATTTATATTACGAGTATAAAAAATTGCAATTTACAGTAGCAATAGACTTGATAATACGTTTCTCGTATTTAATACCATATCGTTGTATTCTCTGCTGATTAAGATTCTCCATAACAAATATTTCGTTGTGATAAACTAACTGCTATATCAAGTTGACCGAAAGGAAGGGACGAAATTGATCAGAGACAACCTATACTTGCAGACTTGCTATAATTACTTTATATAAGAGACACTTCTTCGTAATTTATACTTATTCACTCCAAATTTGCTCAAAGCAATCCTTCACGCACTGTATGAGATGTCGAGAGATTTGCATTCTCCGCTCCCTTGTTTATCACAGAATTTGTCAAACGCTCGTAAAATGGAATGAGTCCTTCATCGCGAATTGACTTGAATCGAGTCGCTGTAAATTCTGCGACAAAATCCAATGACATTCCACATCGGATAGAACGAAAGCCGAGCTACGCTTTCCCGTACAAAAGGGGTCCCGAGCATGCAAACTGCTGCGAAACGGCTCCGCGAGGCCGAGAGCGGAGAGCCACGCTGAACGCGAGGACGAGCGTACTTATTTATAATAACGTTGAAGATTCTTTTCGCGCTCCATTTTGAACGTTTCGAAAACGCCTCGCCGCGAATAGTCTGAAATGTTGAACTTCGGGGCGTGTAGCATGTAAATATACATATGTACTGAAATATGATCAATAACGAGGACTGTAACCGGTGAGACGATTAATATGTATGTATGCGTGTTGTGTGTGCAAGCTGCGTGAGTCGCAGAGCGACAGTGAGAGAGCGATTACAGTGTCATAATGTTACTCCACGAGGCATAACTCTAAATTTTTATGATCGTAAATCCTTATGGAAGTCCTCCATTAGCTGCATTACTTGGCGACTGCGACGCGACACTTGTTGTTTTTGTTGTTACACTCACAACGAACTGCGGGAATGAATCGTCCGTGTTTCTTATAAGAATTGTAATATGATATCAGTTGCTATTGATGAAACGTCAGTGGAACGATCCTCCTGCACTTCGATTACATATAGCGAAATCTTTCTTGCTTTTCCTTCTTTCGAAACTTCCTTAATTGTACACTCACTGAGGGCTTTTTTTAGATCCTGAGGTATGAGGATTTCTTGGGCGCCGTAAACAGATGCCCGAAAATGTTTGGAATCTGAAGGAATCGGATCTTCTCATCTTTGACCTTTAGATCTTTGAATTCCTGGAATTTACGATCTTTGTACCTTTTTATTATATATTTTTAGATTAATTTTGAATTTGTTGAGTTTCTTAGAGCAGAACGTTGCAAATTTGCGTTCTTGAATCTGAATTCTTCCTTTTTGGGTTATTTTTTTTAATCCTTTGCATTTTTAAAACTTAGGATTCTTCGAACTTCAGATCCTTGAATTTTAGCACTGTAAATTTGTGGTATTTTAATTTTTGTAACTTCAAAAATTAAATCCTTTATCTTACAACATCTAAACCCTTGTTATTTTAAAATGTTTTAACTGGTCAGTCAATTGCTATTCAGCGATTGCTTTAGCCTTGATTGATTAGATCGTTTAGTTCTCCAGCTGTGACATTCAGATTGCATCCTTTTATTCTTTGATTTTTTTGAATCCTCAAGTCCTGAATGTGTTTCCGTTCCTTAAGGACTTTTCACAAAACTGACTGACTTATCATAAGTTATATAGCCAATTTTCAACGAATCACTTAGCCACGTAACTACGAGAAGCGCCTCACACACGATCTGATTAATTGTAGAAATCGCGATAGAGGCTTTTAAAACAATCTTGCCATTTCTCCTTGATCATGTTGTTCGACAGCCTTTAGCAAATGTGTAATCAAGAGGATAATATACTTTTCAACAAAATTAAGAAACACCCGGAATCGATGGTCAAAATGACGAATTACTTTATGTAATCTGGCGAAGAATAATCATTAAGTTATTTTAAGAGGCATTTTTGAAAAGTTTCAATCTCAGCTTGCAGACTTTGGCTTTAAAATGCTTTTTTTAATAGCTCTACGACAGTTTCTCGCAAGGTAGCATAAATCTTATATTTCATTAAACTTGCCATCGACTTGGAGTGGTTCCTCGATTTTGTTAGAAATGAACTTGTGTATCGCTAGAGTACAATTTGACATGATTAATCGTGAGTGGCAAACCTGTTTGATTTCATATCCCAAATAGTTTAAGCTCCAAGATATATATTGATAACATTTTTTCCCCAAAAAACATTATCGTGCGCTTTTCCTACTCGCTTTTGTCAGATCGTGTGTGACTTGAGTCATGTACACGTTTCCATTGATTTGGGATTATTGTTTATGAGAGGGAAGACGATTAAAGCGATAAAGATACGATGATCATGTAGGTACATGCAGAACGGCAGCTTTTTAATATGTCTACGAAAAGTATTGTCAAACAAATACTCTTGAACGTTTTAATTAAAGGTAATTCGTACAGTACATAAAATTTGAATTTCATTCTTTACCTTTAACATTTTTCATGCAAATATAATATTTCGACAATTTTTTTGCTTGAAAGTATATATTTAGTTATGTGTCTTGTTACTGTTATTAAAATACCTATAATGAATCCACATGTTCTTTACGCTTGCGGTTGCTTAGATATGTTTGTTTGATCGATATTTTACATAGCGCTACATAAGAATTTTACAACGAACAAAAACTGAAGTTGTGTCGATTCGAACGAATTGTCTGTGATTATCTAAATTCGGATGGCGATAGTCATAAAAGATTATCAATGGCGACAGACAGATAAAAGAATAATAATTAACGTGCCTTTAAAAGGTCGCCCTAAAAATGTGGATTTATTCGTTATGGATAATTACGTAAAGGTATTTAGAATGTTTTGTAGCGTTTAAAACAACATTTTTAATCTGGATATAGAAAAACTTTTCATTAAAAAAAAGATGTACTATTTTTAATAATTTTTTAATTAAGAAACTTTCGTATATTAAAATCATGCATGAGCAACTGGAAATAATATAACAGAATTTTCTTGTAGATTAGCTTTCCACCTTTTATTTTGGAATTATTTCTGTGGGAAAACGTGCTCGAAGAGAATAGTGAATGTACTTTGACCAATACTGAAGCTGTCTTCTCCTTGCAAAAAGTTAACTTGGCTATCGATTGGCCAAGTCTCGAGGTGGAGAATATTAGCAAGAGTGAAAAATGTCATGCTAGAAACCGTATTTTAGAAAAAGCACAAAGTGTTTCGGAAAATCGTACAAAACTTAAAAAAGGTAAGGATTGTTAATAATATAAACAGAGTCAATAAAACGAAAAGCTATAACATTTTATATAGTTCTGTTTAAAAGACGAAGTCGATTACTGTTCTGTAGAAAAACTTCAACATCTGCAAAAGGAAGCAGTAAAAATACAGGTCAATTTGGATACCGACACTTTGAATAAAATAGAGGCCTTGAGAAACTGTCATCGGAAAGTTGTGATGCAGGATTTCGAGGAATGGCGATCAAATGCAGAGATGCCGATCTTCCAGGATATTTCCGGCCAAGTGCAAGAAAATAGAAAGGCATATAGGTATTTTAAAGTGAGATGTGAAAATTCCTTAAAATATTGTAACTATTAAGAATATATATAAGAATAATGTCAAAAGAACGTAATTTTGTAAAAAAATTTGACTATTTTGTATCTAATCGAAGAATTTTTCTGGAAGGCCTCCTCTTAAATGGTTCAAGGATGATCTCAGTATCATACAATCTCGGGAAAGTGACATGAAACAAGAAGAAAACAAATCAATAGTTATAGAAGAATTAAAGGAAGAACCAATTGTTGAGGAAAATTTTAAGAAAGATTCAACTATTGAAGAAAATACGAGAAAAGAATTACTTGTTAAAGAAAAATCGAAAGAGGAATTAAATATTGAAGAAAATCTGACAAAAATATCAACAATTAAAGAGTATACAACTCTCAACAAAAATATCGGCAAAGGAGCGGATACAAAGATAAAAAAAAAGACAACGACAAATCTGAGCAACAACAAATCTGATATTAATTTTGAAGAGTGTTCCAGTTTGGAGGATTCCGAATCAGATGATGAGATTATGTCCTGTAAGTCTGCAACAAATTCTTTAGTTCAAGAGATGGATCAGAAATCCTTGCAAAAATTTCATACCAAAATGAAGAAGCAAAGACCAGACCAGGATTTGATTGACAAAATACTGAAGGATCGACATTCCAAGATAAATCAAATATTTGATGAACCCTTAAAAGCAATTCCACTCCCTAGAAAAAGTGGAACGATTAATGTAACCTTCTCCGAACGGGCCTTCCCCACTCCGGCTAGAGAGAGTGCCTTTGTTGAAGAACAGGAAGTATGTATATTTTCAGCAAGAAATGCTGTGATAAATATCTTGCTAAGAATAAGCTTCTTATAAAAATTAATATTTTCTTGCAAGAAACAAAAATTGTTTGATAGAAATAAAGTTCTCAATGAAAACTTACTATAAATTTATTTTATCTCAGAGGCATCCGATGAGGATTAATTCTTTTCTAGTTTGAATAGTTTCAACTTGACGTTCTTATTCGATTAGACATCATTTTTAATATAGATACAAATTTTTCAAATGTGCAATTAATTTTTTCAGTGGCTTTCCAAGCAAGCGGAAGCTAGAAGGAAAACGGGATTTGTTGTCGAGAATCTTCGTCCTGAAGAACAAGATCCGCAATGGCTAAAAGACAAGGGCGAGTACGTTGGCAAAAGTTTGCTTTATTACACATTTTATAATTTTTAATTTAATTTGGTTAATTATTTTGTGTTACAGTGACTTCTTCAAAGCAGGCAATTATTTAGGTGCCATTAGTGCATATACACATGGAATTAAAATCAGTGACAAAATGGCGGCACTTTATGTTAACAGATCAGCCGCACATTATGCTCTTGGAAATTATTACAGGTGTATTGATGATTGTTCTAAGGTAATGGAAATTATAATATCAATACTATTTCCCCAAGTATTTTCTCGAAATATTTCCTAAGTTTCGCAAAAATTTTGAGAGATACAGAAAATACATAGAAGAGAATATTACAATTTGTGTACATACTAGATTAAATAGTAAAAAATTAAAAACTTTTATATAAAATAGATATAATTAAAAATAAAACAAAAATATAAAATTAATTATGTATCATATAAATTAAATTTTAAAATAAAAGAGAAAAGAGATTCTACGTATCTTTAAATATCGAATCGGCTTCAATGCAAAGTATATAGAAAAGCTACAGCTATATAGATATATTAAAGAAGAAACTTTTTCCATAGGTACTAGAGCTAATGGAACCAAAGTGCGAAAGCAACAGAGAATCGCGAGCGAGGTGTCACGCTCGTCGTGGTGCTGCGCTTTGCAAATTGTCCGCGCCGCAGCATGGAATCCCCGAACTGGAAGCTGCCCTGAAGCTAGATCCGAATAACATAAGCATTAAACATGATCTTTACGCAGCTAGACAATATTTTAATATAAAAGAATAAAAGTAACGACAATTGCAGGAGGGTTGGGGGGGAATTTTCGAAAATTTTCAAATGTAGAAATTTTAGGGATGTTTCAATTTACGTTTATTTATTTGCCACACCAAGTTGATGTATATAACATACAAAGAAGTAAGTAAAATATAGTAAGAGTAAGATAACACAGTAATAAATACAGCAAGATGCTTCTTAAAAGTTTGCATAAAAAAGTATTGCTTCTTTTATATTTAATATCATTTTTTATTGCACCCTATAAGTCTGTTTCAAACTTATACATTTATTTTAAAACGAGACATACAAAGTAAAGAAAACTTTATTACTAAAAATTCATTCTGTAGATTCTCCATTTCGACTTTACATTTACCTATTTCGCTTTTATATATTTTTAACGTTCAGGTGCAATATTTCTGTTCGTCTGCTAGTGCAATCTAATATAATCTGATCTAATTATAGATAAATACATTTAATTGAGATCTACGATTCTAAAATAAAAAAGTTATATTAAAATAAACAAATTTTTTTATACTAAAATACGTTTAGAATCGAGATTCGGAATATCAATAGAAATTGATAAGAACTGAAGAAGATTAAGTTATTTTCCTTCAAATTAAAGAGTTCTCCTTTTAGAAAACTAAATTATAAGCCCCCAAATAAAATTAGTCGTCAATTTATCTGAGGACTGTGGATGTCTTTAAGAATATTTTTCTTGTTCAAAACCTGGAATTCTTCATGGCCAGGATTTTATCCATGCAGGCGCACTTAGTGTGCTCCACAGCATGGATGACTTCGTGGTGACGATCTCGTTGTTGATCAATGCGATGCCTAACCATGAAGACGAGGCTGACGTTTCTGGTCTCGGTCGGAGCGCAGATCTGTTTGGGATCAGGACAACATCCCGATCCAGCACAGCGCGTCAGAACCGTGGATGCAGGATAAAAAGCTTCGTCAGGCCCGAGGCCCACCGTTAAAAGATCCTCTACTGCGATTGCCCTTGATTGGGGCAACGAACATTGAAATTGGTGCACCAACTGTACGTGGCTCAAAAAATCACTGTCCCTGTATTGAACGAGAAAAATGCAGACATGTTTACAAAAATTAAAAAATGGAAATAAAGGAGAGCTAATGAAATGTGAAAATAGAGAGGAAAACATTGAAAAGCAAACAAATTAAGGAATGGGGGAAAAAGTAAGATAAAAAGTTAAAAAGACAAATCTGTTAAGTGATTGTTTCGTGAACAAAATTATTATTCTCTCACCTGTGATGCCTGCCAACTACAAATAATCCAAGTTGAATGCAGATTATCAACAACAACACCGTCCTCATCTTCGTAGCTCTTGAAGTGAACTTTTACAAGTTGTTAAATCGCCGCAGTACTTTTCAGTAATAATAAGTGTTTATTAATAATCACTGTATATTTATAAAACGAAGCACACTTCTGTTGAACTGATCAGCAATGTTGCTTGATAAAATCAAACTTAGTTTCTCAAATAGCGATTATAATATTTTTCAAATACATTTCAATTTGTTTTACCGATGATTACTTATATATTCTTTCAAGAGAACCGAATAGTATTAGCTAAACAGTCTTTTTTTTTTTTAATTAAACACAAACTGAAACGGAATACTGGAACTTCAGGTAAAAGTCTTTGACCTCTAAAATCTTTAAATCTTTTTCACTCTGGATTGAAGAGTGAAAAGAATTAAGTAAAAGGACTCCAATTTTCTTCCAATTAAAAAGAGATTCAATCTCTTTTTCAGTCAGTTTCAAATATGCCGATCTCATAAAATTAATCTTCGTGCACTCTGGTCAATCTCTCCTTTCAGTCAACTTGAAATTTTATTTCCAAAGATATCTCTTCTTTTCTTCAGAAACATTTAATTAATTATTCTGATAAATTTAATACATAGTCGACCTTTTCCAAAGGCCAACTTGCTTCAATCACCTTCTCGATCTTCACCGATGTTTTGCACCGAGAAGGTCCACTGCAACTACTGCCAAGCTCTGCGATCAGAATTCTTTCATTCTGTGTATATACGTAACTGTTATCCAGCTTTTCCCTCACCCTCGTTCTCCCTTCTCCGATTTCTTCCCTCTCGTTGCCACTTGCTCTTCGATTTCTCTTCGCGGAGAGGTCTTCCTGCGGATTCCCGGTAAAAGGAGAGGATTTAAGGAGGGATCAATCTAACCGTTCCGAGAAGCTCATCGAAATAACCGTAATTACTAAGAGTGCTTCGCGTGACTTTTCTCCTTCTCGCTTCATTTCCTTCATCTTCTGAGTGCTTTCTTCTTCCTGTTTTCTTTCCTCTTTATCTGCCCACCTGGTTTGAGATGCAGGAGTTCGACGAGCACCGTGAAATAAACTGAACACATTTTAACTTCAAACTTAATCGAAGATCTCAAATCATAGATTTTAAGATGTGTGGTATGACAATATTCGAAGTTGCATTGCAAATTTTGCGATATATTTTTAATATATCGTAATAAGATTAAAGTTTCAGTAAATAAATTGATGAAACGATTATTATACATCGTTTGCAATAAAAAGCTTGTATGCTCATTTTCATGTTGTGGAAAATAAAAATATAAGTAAATATATGTTACAAAGTACACATTTTATATTCAATGTTTCAATTCCAGATCTTTTAGTTAAAAATCATACCGCTGATTGACTTCTAAACAATTATTCCGGGACAAATTTACAAAAAAAACTTATTAAAATATAAATCTGCTACGTTACTATAATGAAATGTAAAGAAATGTACACGTGAAATTCAAGATTGAGGTGTAAAAACATAATTTTTTACCTTTTAAAGATTTAATCAGAGTAATAAAAAAACGCCCCGCTATTCTTTTACTACGATCCACAACGGATCGAAATAGAAAGGTACGAAGAATATCGTTTCCACGAAAAGGAATCGAATTCCTATCGGTTTAGCTATTAGCATTGCGACTTATACAGAGATATGATCTATTGCAGCAATACAAGCGTCTACATCACGTCTAGCCGAGTATACTAAAGACTCCTTTTCCTTATTTCAATAAAAACCGCGAATGCCCCGCTGTTGTTTAATAGATCAATAAATAAGCAAAAAATTGTGGCGATAATTTGGGCGAATAATTGCACAGATTGTAATAATAATGATAACAATGATTTATCACTACCGTATACAAATTGGCTTCAGAAAATGTTGGGATACACAAAACAAACAATATAAATAAATGTTAAATTATGCTATTATAAATATGCGAAAAGAGATAACCAAATAACATCCTTAAATATAATTTGCCTCCTACTTGTCTGTAGATAATAGATATGTTATAACAAGCTGGTTTTGTAAAAAAATTGTTAAATTATTAATATATTACATTTGAAGTTTATAAATTAGCACTTTTGTAATTGTATGTTTTTGTTTGCCCGCCGCAATATGATTTGTACATACGTAAAATATACGAAACCTGTAACTTTAACCAAGTATGACGATTGTTTCAGTGAGATGGGTTATTCGTCATCGTGCACAATACTCGGATTAAGGAAACAGATTGAAATTCTTTACGCAGATTGGGTTGAGAGTGGGTCATCGAAAGCTATGACGGAATTCGCACCATGGTGGTCATATATTTCAAAGATTGAGTCATCGTCGAGTGAGTCATGGTATAAATTTAATATAACATCTCTATGTTACCTCCTGTGGTGTAATTCAATACATTTTATTTGTTTTCGTAATTAAGTTTTTTAATTGTACTCTATTAAAGTACATCGCGAATAAATTCTCGAGATATTTCTGGAAGAAATGGGAGAAAACAGTTATTTGGAAATCATAAATTATTTTTCTACAATTAGACAAAAAGAAAATAAAAGAATTCAATTAAAGAATTAGGAATGAAAATAACAGGGCTAATACTACTTGTAAGAGGATTAGATGTCTAATTAAAGGTTAATAAACGTAATACAGGAACAGATCGTTAACGATAGTTAATAATAGCTGAAGTTAATTGATAGTCATCAATTAAATCTACGTATTATCTTTACTGATCATAGAAAAATCTGAAAGATTTTGCGTCACAGCGCAAGTTTATTAAAACACAGATCAATCATTTTCTGTAATTATAAATATCTAAACCATATCATGTTTTATTTCTGGAACAGAAGCCTGCAGGTCAATGGGTTGCTTAAGCCAAGGAAGGAATTAACTTCCGTCTGCGATGAGTATATCGAGTATTCGAGTAACTACGCCGGCAGTACGTCATATTTACGTGTAATAGAATGACTAGGCAATACGAAAACTTGAGTTTCTCGTAAATAACACTCCTTAAGTGCAAAATAACAATCTTGAAGCAATTTAAGACTCGATACATGTAAATATCCATAAACATCTAAAGAATCTTCTAAAGAGTAGAGTATCTTTCTTTATGATTTATATATCTATAAAATCTTGAAGTCTCTCTACGTTCGAAATAGCGACAATTTAAAAAAAATAGAGTAGACAAACTAATTTAAAACTCAAGAAAATAGACGAACTAAAGAGATTAAAGAACGTTTCAAAAATTAAGATGTCTTTAACCGTGTCATATTATTTTTCGAATGATTAAAATTCCTAAATAAACAAATTTTTAATATCTAATATCGATGTATTCTAATTTAGATGTTCGATGCTATGATTGAAAAGCGATTTAAAAGACAAATGCTTACCCGTTGCAAATACGAATGTACAGGATAATATACCAGAAAATCACTCACGTTGTAAATGACGTCAGTAATAAGGGAACTCCCGACGAAGGAAAGAAGGTATCTTTAACGAGGTGTTCCCACATGCGTCACAGCACAGGCTTTACAACGGGTATAAAATTATCCAGCGCCGATGAAATCATAAAACTAAATCTGTTCTGCATTGATATTGATTGATTTGTGTAAAGAATTAATAATCTCTTTAGACTTTATATTAAATTTTATGAAAATAAATTATTGCATTACCTTGCATTAATAAGAATATTTATCACTTACTATGTATATGTATAATAATAAACGATATCAAATAGTATTTCCAATATTATTTGATTGCAATTAGTTTTTTAACAAAAAAATTCATTTGAAAAGTATATATATTAATTATACGTTTATAGATTAATTATCTTTGAATGGTTTATATTAATAAGTTATACAGATATTTTTATATTATACATATGTATGTATACATCTGTAAATAAAGAATAATATGCATTACAATTAAGAATGTAGAGAGAGAGAGAGAGAGAGAGAGAGAGAGAGAGAGAGAGAGAGAGAGAGAGAGAGAGGGAGGGACAGAGCAACATACATAATTTTCTAAATTTATTACTGATATACATATATAAACTGATAAAATAGCTCATCGCACGATACTATGGACACATGGTTGGCACGTGGCCATGTAGTTTCTGATAAAGATAAAGCGCCTGTGCAACAAGAAACTCTTGGGCGCCGCGCCGCATATAATTAGTCAAGCGATAGAAATCTTAGAAGAATTTAACTACAATGACAATCAGAAATATTATGTTCACGGAAATATATTTATTCCTCAATTCGTCTGAATCATCTATCGAGACTAGTTCCCAAGAAGAAGAAAGGAGGAAAAAGAAATTCTTCAATTCTGTTCCAAAATGTATTCTCCATTAGAGTCTCATTATAGACAGAAAGCAACTTCACTTTAACATTGTAAAACATTGCAAAAAAATAACGTTCACTAAATTACAAAGACCTATGTAACTTGGACTTAAAATAATAATTTTACATTTAATATATTCATTTATGTAATTTAATATGTAAACATATTATAAGAAGGAAGTATAACACTACTCATTTATTAATGTAGTCTGTAATTTGCATTAATGTAATTTGCTTACTTATTAATTCAGTTCAGACTACTTGTTCGATACAACCTTGATGGAATCTAGTAGACAAAAGTCGCGTTGCAAAACTCTTTAATTGCATATTGATACTCGTCAATAGCTGATTTGCGTAAAAAAACTCTTTTAAAACGCAAATGTATCGCATGTATTCCAATTTGCATACTATTTCATCATTACTGAGAAAATGAACGTACCTGATTAATACCGATATTTCTGCATTTGGTTATTCACCTGTCAAGATGACGCACGTGGCCGTTATCATATCTTCTAGTTCTGATTTCTCGAGAATTTATATTTTTCTCGTAGAACAAGTTAGCGCGTAACTAATAATCTTGAAAGAAGCCAAACAGAAGAATTACACACAAATAATTTAAAAACTTAAATCAATAAATATTGGAAAAGTTAGAAAGAGAGAGGAATAAAAACACTGAAAGACATCAAATTTGAATCTCGCCAATATGATAAGTAAAGTTCACAATTCCTTGATAAAGAAAGTTATAATTATATTGTTAAAGAGTTCGGAAGCTGAGGAATTATATGGCATTGTATTTTACTCTCCTAGCATTATACTCTAGCATAAGTAGTAACTTCCGAGAAGACAAGTAGCTTAGCTTTTTCCGCATGAAACGAAGAAAAGAAATTTTACGATTCGTGGAAGTCAGCAAGTCCGCAACCGAAATACTCGACGTAATCATCGTTCGCGAGATGATCTCGTCTTCGTCGCTAGAAGCGCTCGGCCGCGAAAGATGACTTTCAGCATGACCGTCCGCGCAAAAATGCCATTCAAACGAATTGACGTCGCGCAAATTATTCTCGCCATAGCAATTAATTTCCTATAAAAAATGAGAAATCCAACTTTTTCTTAACTTCTCATATGTCGATTGTAAAATTGTACAATTATTCTGTTTTACGAATTACTGTTATATCGAATTATCGCTGACTGCATTTTATTCTAACAGTTTTATTCTTATTAAAATAATGCATTATTGAAACAATTGCATGTTTCTTTTCTTTTTATCGTAACTAAGTTTTAAATTAATCATACATTATTGATGTGTATATTGATATGTATATCATATTAAAATCATACGCGCCTTAATAAATTGCAGGTATTCATATTGTCTCAAACTCACAATAGAAGATTTTTCATAACAAATTTTTAGAGTAGACGTTTTCTGCAGCAAAAATGTCGTGACGTTGATTATTTTTAAGTTATAAACAATAAAAGCGATTGTGGACGAAGATTTCTCAACGAGTAAAATTTTAGAAAACCAAGCAGATTATATTCACCTGATTTCTAATAAAAATAAAATAAAGTTTATTTTAAAAATGTAAAGATTTAAAGATAAAATTACAAAGATCTGTTACATAAAAAATTAATTTAAATTAATTGAGCAATTTACCATAAAAAAAGTTTGATGATTTCAGAACAAATTTTATAAAAAAATAGTGAAATTAAAAATATCAATTATAGATACTCATTATCTTATTCTCTTACTTTATTACATCATTTAATACAACAAAATCAATACCGATGCCTGGCAATCCCATTACTGACTGTGACAATTATTATTCAAAGTGCAAAGGGTTAAACACACTAACGCCGGCACAAATGGTTGCACAATAAAGCGGAATCATCGCGGAAGGCACGCGCGATCCGGACTTTACGCACGTTCTCGCATGAGGCATGCGTGCAAGCTCTTTGATATATAAATACTCGTGTGTCAGTGGGAAAATTTCAGTCGACCGATACTTGGTGCCAGTGTAGCTCCTCTGTCCCATTCACCGAGCTACCTCTATTCAAAAACCAGATGTTTGCCACGTGATTTCCTTGCTTCTCAAAGATAAAACGAAGCTTCGAAAATAGAAAGGAAAGAGGGAAAAGTATCGACTTTAAACAGAATCCATCAAGTTTATTGTGTCATGGCACATATCTATTTTCTTTGAAAACGCAGCACAAAGATAAAGCGAAGAAAATCCAAGAAGATAGATTAATAAAGTGAAAAAAATCTCAAAAAGAAAGAGAGCTACTCATCTTTCTGAAAGTGTGGCGATCGTGGTACAGAGGATTGTGCGCTGGTCTGGTAATCCGAAGACCTGGGTTCAAAACCAAGCAAAACATTGTTGGTTTTTCGTTCGATCGCCACATAGCGGATATACAGAGAGGTATTATAAGAGGTTTGGGCACGTTCCTTCAAAAACGCCTTGTAACCCTAAGGGATTGTATGTTACGAAATAAATTACGAAATACGAAAATGTATAGTATATATCACTGATTGGTTCAGTAATCGAACGCGGTCGAGCCTCCGGGTCGGGAATCCCTTTGAGCTTGGACTTTGGGTCCGCGTGATTTCGCTTTTGGGGAGGCCGGCTAGAACCGACGATGAAAGGCAGACCGAGGGGATCGATTTTAAGGTTCTTGATTCTAATTCTGACGACGGTAGATCAGATAATGGTGGTATTGACGGCTCATCACGGCGGTCATCATCATCGGATCTCAAGGAGGATCCACCTGCCGCGCGCGATGGAAGCCTCGAAGAAGTTCCTCTGCAGAGAGCCCCAATCGAGAGCCTACAATTTAAGAGATCTGATACACAACATGCAACCGAGCGAAAGCGTGAACCAGCCGGTGTATATTGTGGTGAAGAGATGCGACAGTCACTCAGGCTGCTGCGTTAGCCCCGATCTTAGCTGCGCGCCGGTGCAGTCGTCGATCTATCACGAGGATATGCAGGTCGAGGTATGGAGTCTGCTGACGAATAGCACGAGGAAAGCGTGGATCAGGATCGAGCAGCACGGCAGATGCAGCTGCGAGATTAGTAGTGTTAGTGAGAGATTTAGGGAGGACACTCGGCCGCCTAGTGTACAGATTCTTTGATCCTCGAGGTCCTTCGGGTCTCGACGCTGGGTCCCAGATTCAATGCCGAAGCAGAAGACTGCAAGTGGATCGGCCAGCAACCAATTGGATTTATCTTGTATTTCAATGGATACCAGCTGGAAGAATAATAATGTGGAGTGTCAATTGAAGTCGGTTAATCAAGACTGGAACTAATTTTTTAAGATTTTTATTTGTACCTTAATTCTGTAAGATTCCGTAAAATTGCGCGTCGAGACTAGGATCGAAACACTAGGAACGCACCAAGAACGTAAAATGCACTGACTTGCTTACCAAGAATTTTTAGCACTATACATACAGTGAAACATTAGAAGAAAAACTGATATAAAGTGGATCTACAATAAATGTTAGTGTTGATAATAATTGAGACAGCCATCAGATAGATTGTAGTAAGACAAAGTCTCTTTAGAACTTCAGTTCTAGCTCGCCCTATTTATCCTGTTTACAACTATGTGACCACGGCGAGAGACAAGAAGTAATAAGGTGAAATTAGTTAGTAGACATCATGCAAACTTTGATATTTGATACTATGCAAATTATTTTAATAAGCCTAATTAATAAATTAAAAATTGGTAGAAACAATGACTGGTGGAAAGCTAACGAAGAAAAATGTTCATTAAGTGGTTGTGATTATGAGTTACGAATTATTGTCACAAAGAATAGGTACTTCAAATTAAAGATTCTTCGGATGACTGATAAAAAATGGAAGCGAACCTTCTTCATGAGGTAAACTTACGGACTTTCAACGACTTAAAGATTCCTTGTTTGGTTTTTCAGAAAAACAAATTTATCCTTCAATAGAAATATATAAATATCTCGTAAACATTCAGCTTTATCAGGGACATTTATTTTGCAATAATACCTGTCGGCGTACTTAATAGACTTCAAACCGTGCCAATTTTTTTTAAGCAATTTAGTATTGTAGGATAAACTAAAAAAGTGCGAGAAGCCGCATTAATGCTCTTAACGCGATGCATTTCTTCTCGTATATTCCGAACATACAGAATGTTATATCACAAATGAGTATGTGTTATACGAAATGAGGCTTAGCAACGATCCTATTATACATATTTTCGCCTGCCTCACAAAATGTAATCGTGCATATTTTTAGATGTTATTTTTATTTTTACTTTTAAATGTAATAGTGCATAATTTTACACTTATACTTTTAACTGACATTGTGATAAGAAGATCATATCAATTTATAGCGATAATAGCAAGGTCTCGAAGTGAGACATATGTAAAATGGCGTCAATTATTCTCTTCGGATTCACATTTGATTTTTAACGGTTTTTTATTTTTAACGATTTTTAACGTTAATTTGATCTTTATACAAAACTAATAACATCGCGTAACTAACACAGCCGCGTTAAATATAACTTCACTATATATTTACTAAATGCGATATCGTTTGTGCGTTGAAGGCAGAAGTTTAGTTAAACAAAGTCCAGACGCGGCGGAAATAACTGCGTTTGTATGTAAATACACAGCTCTATACAATGAGCACGTGTCACAAAATTATAGGCGAGTACATTAAGATTCAAAAATAAGAAAAAAAAGACTTCTTTGCGTCGTAAACGATTCTTTTTACAAGTCAATTTCTATAGATGTAAATAGGCAGTGAATTTTTAGAAAGTTTATTTTATTTATGTATTAAATGAACGAGATTAAGTGAAAATCACAACTATTATGGCCAATGTAAGGAGCGTTTTTACAATTTAGTCCACAACACAGTATTTCAATACCAATTTTAAATTTAGCACAATTTAAAAGAACTAACCGTTTATTTGTATTATAATTTATTTATTTATTGAACGGATATCAATGTAGAATAAATAATAAGAGAAAATCGCGATCGGTGTATCGAAAGGATTCAACAGTATTTCTTGTAGTACGTAATTAGCAGCTAATGACTCGAATGTTATTTAATTTTTGTATTAATTAATTTATATATCGACTAATTTAAGAAAAGCGATGAAAATGTTTATATAAAAATAAATTGCAGCTTTGACTATTTTTATACTAACTCGTAAAATTTATTTCTGTGCTTGTTGCCCACCCGTAATCTTTTTCTATTTAAATCTCAAGTTAAGTAATTTATTTACTTTCGACCGTTTTCACTGATATTTCTCAGATTACAATTTTTTTCCTAATAAGCGACAACATTGATTCAACATTGATTTTTTATCTAAATAAGTTTAAAAAACAAATAAGACATTTTATGAAACATAAAATTCGAGGAATTCTTACAAATTTTATCACTTTTTTCACAAAATTATTGTGAACACCGATAATAATTTTTTCTATTGGAAAAAATCAATTAATTCAGTGAATTTTTTCCACCGATCGAAAAAATGCATGTATAATCCATCTTGCTGTACATGGCTCTATTAAAAAAGAGATATGTTTTTTAAATAAACTCTAAAGACAATGTTCAAAATCCGATTTTATATTTGAGATCATTTCGGACACTCGAGATGCTACGCGGTCAATTTATTGACTGGATGGAATCGTAAGCCAATCTTAAATATAAAATTGAACCATATGAACCCAAACGAATTTTTCTCCGCAAAATACTCTCAAACAAATTTTTTACCTTGCATTTAATTCCAAATAAAGTTTCTAGAAAAGCTAATGTTAATTTTTCCGGCTATAATTTTGTTATTAGCTGTATCGTTTATTCGTCTGTCTGTCTGGAAGACGGAAGACAAAAATAGTGAAACAATACGCATTCTCGATTTAGCGCGCAGACGTGTGAAAAGAATTGGACTGACGCCCAAATGAGAGCCGGCGGCGCCGTTATGTCAACGTCGATATTCACGGACACTTGTTCCATGAAGTCAACTCTGCCAAAAAAAATGTCGCTAGTTTGCGAATCGAAATCCGAGTCGCATATAAAATAATAATATATTATTTATTCAAACGTACATTTAACTTTTTGCTTGCCCGTTTTAAAAACAAACTTCAGGATTTTTGGTCAAAATAATTTCAAAATAAACAATCCAATTCAGAAGAGGAATTGAAATCTAACTTTATTTTCTTAAATCAAAAGTTTATTACTTATTATTAATTATTTATAGTACTTTTAAAAAATGACAAAACTATTGCAAAACCTTTTTCGATATTCAAACCCACATAAAAAAAAACAATGTTTTAATGTTCCTTAAAGAATTTGATTTAAAAAGATAAATTTTTTATTTAATTCTTTTTCATACAAATGAAAAAAACTGCGCATTTCTTTCCAAGAAATGTTGAGGAACGTTAAAGCATTATAAATGAATGAATCAGTTTACTGGAGATTTCCTTTTACTTACGTAACATAAGCGACAATAAAAACTACACAAAATATTCGACGAATAAAAGACGTACACAAGATAGAGAAAATGCTGTGCCAATATTACGAGTATCGGGCATAAGGATATTTCGAGCGCATTCGTCGACCTCGCGTCCCTCGTCCTCGTCCTCCCTCATTAGCGGCACCTCTAGCAGCATGCCCTCGCATCACGGGTTGTCCTGAAGAAATAGGGATAACATTTAAACATAAAATATTGGTGCAGAAACATTAGACACGTAATATAAATTCACCTATATCATAAAGAGTGGTGAAATATGCTAATTGTACATATATAGTACATTGAATAGTTATGAATAGTGAATCATTTGTCTTCTAAATGAAGAAAATAACGAGAAAAAAATACAATAAATGATAAAGTTTCTTTTATCTTGAAATAATCGGATAAAAACTTGTTTAATCACATACTTAACTTACCTCTACCCGATTGAGTTTCTCCCCATACGATCGGTGTGGGTCTCGCGCCTCTTGCAGCCCTGAAGGGCGACCTCGGCGACCTTCTCACTGTTACTCCCCTAGCACTGTTGGAGTCACCTGCAGCAGCCAGGCTGGCTGCCAATGTCCTCTGGCGAGTGTTGCTGGATGGACATGCCTCTGCTTCGCGATTCTCCTCTTCAACCTCGTCTTCAACGAGTTCACTTCCCGGCTCTTCCGTCGCTTCTACCGTGTCCGCGGCATCATCCTCACCGGATGCCAGAGTCGCTGGTTCTTCCACACGCTTGTCACCTTCCGAGCTCACTCCTGCGAAAAGACAAAAAGAAGCGAGTGGAATTATCATTCATACTTTTTAAGGACTAAACTTTGTAAAGAATTTGATTACGATTTAACGAGATACCTTCACTTGGAGTTGTACTAGATTCTGTAGCTTCAGTCGCACCACGTTGCTGTTCATCAGTACTAACGATGCGAATGCTGGGAACGTTAGGTTCCTCGACATTGTCTCCGGAAGTGGCCGTTATAGAAACATGCGTCACGGTGCTCTCTTGTTCTTCAGATTGGCCGCTACTGGTCTGTTACAATGAGAATTGCGAAACGAGACATTCATAGCACTGCTTGGTGTTTTATAAGATACTGCAATGAAACACAGAATTTTCTCTACCGAAGGAGGCAAATCCGCAGCTGGGGAAACTTGAAGAGGTGTCGTGGGAACGCTACGACCAGTTCCACTATCCTCTAGTTGTGCTAAATCCATTCTACCATCGTCCAGACTCTCTTGGACGACCTGAACTACAGCAGAATTGGTTGAACCAAAAATTCTAGTAGTAGAGCCTGTAGGCGTTGTCAGGGATGGTGTCGAGGAAGCTGTCGTAGGTGCCGAAGAGTCGCCAAAAGTGAAACGACCTTGTGGTACCTGCGGAGAACTCACAGCTTCACCGAAACCATCGCGACGAGGAACGAAAAGAGTAGGAGTGCTTGGTACAATGCAGTCGTCGCCACCATCTTCATAACCTTGTTGTGGCTTAGAGAAGAAAGAAATAACGATAATTTGTAATAATGAAGAGTAAAGTAAACTTTATAAGGTTTAATAAATAAATATAATATATAATATCGTAAATATTCTGAATACCAGAAGAAGATGCTGCTGTTGTTGCTGTCTGGGCATTGGCGCGATACCTCTAGGCCTTGCTGTGAAAGATGTAGCGGGTTCTCCAGTCGGTCCCGCACTACTGATAGCTTCAGATTGTTGCTGATTTGTAGGAATAATGGCTTGACCTTGTCGAGGGATCTCGACGCTGGTGGAATCCTCCTCCATAATAATCTCTACCTCGTTATTATCTCGCTCAACCTCAACTTCGACCTCATACGGCATTTCTTCTTCTTCCTCTATCTCTTCATACGTATCGTTGTCAAATTCCTCTTCTTCCTGTGCTTGATGGTTGCCTCCGCCTTCACCCTCATCACAGTCTACCACTACTACACAACCTTCTTCTACTTCTTCATCTTGATCTCTCTGACTTGACGTGGGAACCTGAAGCAGTATAAATAAAGTGTCAAAATATTATTTTTTTTTAACCAAATTGTTAATAAATACTCAATTGTAAATGATTTAATTTAATCTTCTTTCTATTTTCCCCGCCATATTATCCTTACCTGATACTCTACTTCCGAAGCACTAGCGCTTGCAGTCGCGCTAATATCCTGTCTACTTCTCTTAGTTTTCGGACTCTGCACTTGCTCTTGACGTCCATGGTCCAATCCTTCGACTATCCCTGAACCGGAGGCGGTTGAGTCTAGACCTCGTGTTCTCTTGAGCCCCGTGGAAGCTTGAGAAGTACTAACGGACTGAGTGGAGCTGCTTGCCACTGTCTGTTGCTGATCGCTGACAGTGATCTGCTGCTGCTGCTGCTGCTGCTGCTCCACTCTAGGACTCACCAGCGCCACTGTTTGTTGCTGCTGCTGCTGTTGCTGCTGACATTGTTGCTGTTGCGACTGTAAGTTAAGTGTCTCCGCACTTTCTGGATCTTCTCTTTGTGTCGATTCCGCCGATTCACTCAACTGGGGTTGTACCACCAACTGACGAAGACCGCTAGTTTGTGCACTCTGCGAAGAAGTACTGGTACTTGCCGGCTGGAAGTCGGTCAAACTGCTAGTCGGCGAGCTTGTCTCCGTAGTATGCACAACCTGTTGTTGCTGCATCTGATGTGGCGCAACCATGACCGGCGCACCAGCTGTAGTCGGTAAAACGGCAGCTGTTCGCGACTGCACCACCACGCTCATTGGTCTGATACTGGCCAGTGGTGTTTCAGCTCTAGCTGACATCGGTTTAATATTTGCTGTTGGCGGCTCCGTGGTTGCGCTTACCCCACTTACTCCTGACAGCTGTCTCTGGAGTTGCGCGACTCGCTGCAAAAGCGCTTCCTTCTCTGCCTGTATCTCCGACTTTTCATGCTCCAATCTAGAGATACGACCTTCCATCTGCGATTTCAATGCTACCAATCGCGCGTCGTGCTCTGCATCAGGATCCCCTTGAACTCCTGTACTGCCTCCTGCGGATTCTAGCCTCGATTTTAAATCCATTAACTCTTTTTCGCAGATCTTTTTGGATTCGGTCAACTGCATGATTTTCGTTCTGGCGCCCTTAAGGACCTGCTTTGCTCTGTCCTCCTTCTCTATACTGCTGCGATTCATGGTCTCGATTTCCTTTCTCAGATTATCGGCCTCGCTTTGAGCCACTGTTATTTGGCGAGTTACTTCATCTATCTTCGTCGTGAGCTCGATGTTCGCTTGACGAAGTTCCTGACGACCTTCCTCCCGCAGTTGATCCTCACGCTCTTGCGTTATGGCGCTGGAAGCGTCCTCGTTTCTCGTTTCCTCGTTGCGAGTTTTCTCTTCCTCAACGGTTCGGGCGAGTTCCTCAAATTGCGTTTTATACTTCTTGGCTATTTTGCGGATCTGAATTTCCTTATTTCTGATATCATTAAGAACCGCCTCTTTATCGCTCAATTCCTTTTTAAGAGAAGCCAAGTCCTTTGCCTTCAAAGAGGAATCGGCTAGTGCCTCGTTGAGCTCTTGACCTAGTTTACGGACTTCTTCCGATGCTCGCGACATTTGTTCATCTTGGATTTGCAGTTGCTCCTCGAGTTTCGTCTTCTCTGTTTTCACTTGATTAAATTCTTCAGTTCTCTTTGCATGAGTCTCTCTCTCCGACGTTAACAGCTTGCTCAGGTTCTCTCTTTCTGTTTGAAGTCGTCGCCAATCCTCAGGGCTGGCCTTATTCGCTCTTTCCAATAATGTATTCGCTCTTTGCCTCCATCTAGTTGCCTCGCCTTTCAAACTGTTGTTTTCCTCTGTCAAAGCTTCCGTTTTAGCTGTCATATCTCTGGAAATATCTCGAAGCGGTACTACTTCCTCCGATAAAGCATTTACTTTGGCTACAAGCTCGTTAACCTTTGCACTAAGATTATCTCTCTCTTCCCGAAGAATTCGATTAGAATCCGTGATGGCATTTAAGGTCTCTACTTTGCGCAATAATTCTGCATGTTTGGATGTGGTCATTACTTCGATTTCGGACTTTTCTCGTTCACAATTTAACATCGTCTCGGTTTCCTTCAACCGCTTTTCCACCACCTCGGCCTGTGATTTCAACCTAAGATTTTCAGTTCTGAGAACATCGAATTTAGCTAAGGCCAGATCCTTCTCTCTTCTTAGATAATGTATAACTCTTAACAATTGTTTAACGGAATTGGAATCTTCCTCTACAGAGCTGAAACTCTTGTTTAGAGATTCCAGGCTGGTATCAGGACTATCCCTTCCACTTATCTTGGTCTGCTGACTCTGCATGATGGATACTCGGTCGCCCAACTCCTGAAGCTGATTGTGCAAAAGTGCATTCTGCGTATCGAGATCTACAATTCTCTTCTGGGTTTCCTCGAGCTCGTTGATGAACTTCTGCTCTCTTTCTTTTGAGGCTGATTTCTCAGCTTCCAGAGCTTCCACTGCTGCGTTCCGCTGTTGGGTCAGCATATCAAGTCGCTGTTGAACTTGCTGAGTTTCCTCTTTCAACTTTGTTAAAATCTATAAAAATACATATGTATGTAAATAGATAACAAATTTATATAAACGTATTTCTTTTGATCGCTAGACTTACCTGCAAATCGGACGAATGCTGCATCATTTCTCTAGCATATTTGTCCTCCGTTTCTTTGGCCGTGATAGAGATAGATTTCAGATCGCTCTTCATTAATTCCAACTCACCCTTCAACTCATCCACCTCTTCGCCCTTCCTTTCAGCATCGGCCAGTCTGTCTCTTAATTCTGAGTCGGTTTCTTGTCTGCCATTTGACATTCTTGCCAGATCATCACCCAGGTCCTTTACTCTCTTCTGCAATGAAATGATCTCTACACGTGATTCTTTCAGGGCGTTCTCCAGTTCTTCTTTGCATTTGTTATATTCGGCTGTTAACTCTCTCAACTGCGTTTCAGCACTCTCAGCAATATCGCAATACTGCTGGCTTTGCTGTCTAGCTGCCTTCAATTGTTCAGAGAGAGACTTCGCTTCGACCTGAGAGCTATTCAGTTGCATCTCCAACTCTTTTACTCTCTTTATAAGATTTTCATCACCTGTCAAGGGCTTAGCGATGGAATGGGCGGCTACTTGTTTCAATTTACTGGTTAATTGATCAATTTTCTGACTATATTGAGTCTCAGTTTCTCTTACTTGATCCAGATCCGTCTTCAATCTCTCACTCAACTCGTGTTCTTCTTTTAATCTCTCTTGAGCGGTCATCAATTGTCTCTCTAAATGACCTGCCAATTCCCTGAAGCGATCCTGTTCTTCCTGAAGACGGCGTCGAAGAGCAGCGCATTCCCTGTTGGCATCGTCGAGTCTCTGTTCAGCCCTAAGCTGCCCTTCAGCCTGAACTCGCTCTAAACTGGCCTTAATAGACTCCATATCCGCCTTGAGCAGTGCTTGAGTCTTTCTTTCCCTTTGGAAGATCTCTCGCTCCTTTAGCAAACGTCCCTCAGAGTCTCGCAGAAGTTGACGTTCCTGACGAAGATTTTCCGACTGAACTTCCGCTCGGGATAAGCGAGTTTGAGCGGCGAGCGTCTCGTCTTTTAGAATCATGATACTCTGCTCATGTTTGCTGATGGTGATGTTGTAATTGGTGCATTTCTCTTCGAGTGCCTTGATTTGGGTCTTATAAGAAGCGACATTGCCCTGCAAAAGTGAAAATCTCTCGTTCGCCGAGTCCAACTGTGCTCTCAGTCTGCAACACCTCGCCGAATTTGCTTCTGCTTCCTTCCTAAGTCTCTCAACTTCCTCGCTCAACATCTTTTCATGAGCTGTTCGTTCTTTTCGATATATCTCATACTCATCCGAAACATGTTTAAATTTATCCTCAGCCTCCTTTAGCTTTCTAAACAATTTCTCTTTTTCTTCATCACTTTTCGTTGTCTTTGATTTCTCTCCCAGTTTGGATTCGTCCTCCTCGATATCTTTTTCCACCTCCTCTTTTTTTTTCTCACTGGAATTCTTCGCCTGTTGATACATGTTTTTGTACAAATCTCTCTGCTTCAAAAGACCATCCAGCATCTTCGACTGCCTATCTTGCGCAGCCTGCATCTCTGTTAACTGCTCCATATAACGATCCAGCTTCTCCTTCATCTCGCCCGAATTTATTTCGTCAGTGGCCCGTTCGATTTCTTCTTGTCTGGATGACAACGCGCGGACAACTGCCAAGAGCTTCTGGTTGTTCTCCTGCAGTTCCTCAATATCCTTAAAGGTAACCAATTTCTTGGTGATAATCTGCGACGATAAGATGTCATCCGTGTCGATGGAGGAAGATAGATCTCTAGTTTCCATGCGAGTGCCCGTGCGACATTCTTGAACTTCTTTAAGCAGATAACACACCTATAACAATGTAAAAAAATTTAATAATCATATATCATGAGAGATGACCTGTTTACCATTCTTAAATTCTAATTTTTTATAACATGTACATGACATACTTGTCTAGCCAAGTCAGCCAATTCAGCTTTCAGCCTTTGATTTTCTGTAGTGTGATGCTTGGCAAGGCGGTTAGCCTCATCGGAATTTTCATGAAGACGCTGGTTCTCCGCGAGGAGTTCGTCCAGCCTGTTTGTCAACGATGCGATATTTGCCATAGCCGTCTCATAATCTTGACGTTGTTGTTGCAGTAATGGCGCCTTTTGCTCCAACTCGCGAAGAATCACCTCCATTTGAGACTTGAGGCGCTCATTTTCTTCTCTCTCCAAGGTCAATTCATTGGTGACATCGACTAATTGGGTATAAATCTGGGTGAGGCTCAGACCTTTTCGTAGCACTCGACTGGTTATAGCTGCTGTAGGTGCCAACTGTTCTACAGCTTGATTCAATTTCTCTGTGAAATTTATAAATAAATATACATCTGATGATAGGAAAAATAATTAAAAAGTATTTCGATACCTATGGTCTAAGAATCAAAAGTATGCCGCCAATATCGATGCAATAAACCCGACAGAAAATATGCCACCCACCTTGCTGGATATTCTTCAGCAATTCATTGGCATGTTCCAGCTCTTTTGACAATTCCTGGATGTTTTGCTCTTTGTCATCGATATCCTGCTTGTGCTGGAGCAGTAACTGATTGTATTTTGTCTCCAAAATTCCATACTCTTCCGCAGTGCTATCCACTAATTTCTGCAGTTCGCTTGCTGCATTAGAGATCTCCTCGGCCTTGGCATTGGCATCGTCCTTCATCGACTCGTACAGACTAGCGAGATTTTTCTGCGCGTTAATTTCTTTTTGATAAGAATCATTTATAGCGATCTCGTGGGCTCGCTGCTGCTCCACTTTCTGAGCCAGTTCGTCGCATTGCTTTTGAATGGCGGAAACCGATTCTCGCAATTGGGAATTGGCTTCGTTGGCTATTCTCAACTCTTCCTCGCGCTGCGACAGTTTCGTATCGATTAAGAGGGCCCTGGCAGAGGATTCGGATCTCGCTGTCTGAAGTTCAGAGGTCCTCTTGCCCAGCTCTTCCTCCAGGCCTGCCATCTGTTGTGAGAGAAGCACTCGTTCTTGATCCAGTCGTTTCTCCCTACACACATAATTCAAGTTAAGAATACATTAGTAAAACTAATTGTGTTTATTACGAATCATACAAAATTAATAAAAATTTAATAACTCTAGATAATTTTAAATGACACAATCATATCTATGCACATGCATTTAAAACAGCTTTTTTTTCTCCCTTTTAACTCACTTGAAGTCCAAGGTCATTTCTCGGCTGCGAATTTCTTCCGTCTGAGCTAGAGTTTGGCACTTGGTTGCAATGGCAGTTTGAAGCTGAGAGCTTAAAGATGACAATTCGGTACGCATTCTTTCAACTTCCGTATCCCGTCTTTCAACTTGCAGTTGCAATGCATTAGCCTCATCCGTAACTGCGTCTTTCTGTCTGCGTAATTCGCTGTTTTCCTTTTCCAACCTGTAATTCACATTAAATAGGATACAATTACAACATATTAAATGTTGATAATGTGACAACTGTATTAAAAATAAACGTGTCTTTTGCTATTTTATATAGTAATTGTATTATTTATTATCGAAATGTAAATGAACATTACCGTTTGACAGATTCCTGTAATTTGTGCTGTTCAATTTTCACTTCCTTAAGATTGCTACATACTTCCGTATTGCTGTTTTCCTCTAGCTCCAACTTTCCTCTGCACTCGTCGAGATCAAACTTCTGCTCGGCGAGTTCCTTCTGCGCCTTCTCCAAATTTTGCTCTGCAAGTCAACGTATGATATAAAGTTCTCGAGCTTCCATTTATTTATGCAGGATTCATTATTTTGAGCCGAATTTCGGCACTGCGATAGATTACGTTCAACGTTTAGGATTAAAGAAGCAGTATCGTGTCACGAATGAATAACGAAAGAACTGTCAGAAGCGACCTAAATTCGAGAAAGGATAAATGAAAAACACCGGAATTTCCGAAGTATGTAAATAAGACAAGCGTCCCCCAATTGGCAGAAATGCGAAATTCAAACCGAGGAGGCCAGCTTACCCAAGCATTTTCGGTTGGTCTCGAAAACTGCCTTGGCGGTTATGAACTCCTCGAATTTTGCATTAAAATGCGCATGGATCCGCCTTGTTAATTCCCTCGGTATTTGTGCCAACTCCTCGTCATTCGCGATCTCGCGAAGAACGTTGGGCTCGCTCTCCTCGACCGCTTCCATGTCGATCCGGCTTATTTGCCCAGGACTGGATTAATCGAGCTGGATGCACGACCGTCGTTATCAGATTCGAAAGCTGAGGTGCCGAATTCTTCTCAGCCGACAACACATTTGCGTGTCGGCTAACAAACGTTATCACGTTCCTGAAACGGACGCGTAAGTTTTACCGCTCCGGACTGCCCCGTTCTAACCAGTTCTAACACACATGCATGCATGCGTACCTACCACACACCACATCCAGACTCCAGTGGCGCAATCAGTGCAGACCAAAAATCACAACTAGCCCCAGGATAGCCAATTGTCTAGTTTTAAATAAAACCAGAAAACAAGTCTGTTCTTTGCAACTGTAGGCACAGTA